>NC_142213.1:9665326-9862826 GCF_049639895.1 Pseudopodoces humilis | reverse complement strand
AATAAGAAAATTATTTGCGTGGAAAATGCTTCAGATCTCTAGAATGATTCAGTGCTCAGAAAACCAAGCACACTTATTAAATATAGGCCAGAAGATAAACTGCTTCATTACTCTCAACTGGAAGAGATTATCTGGCAATCCCCCCGCTGATGAGACTCTTTCAGGTTCATTATCATAAAATACTTCCTATTTAATAAAAGCTCAGTATCATATACTTTGGTGCTGTTAGAAAATTTTCATATCATAAATTAAGTTTTAACATCTTACATACAAAAATGGACAACTTGAAAAATTAATACATATACCCTCCCTAGTCAAGTTTTGGAAAAGCCAAAATGCCCAATGAAGCTGAGTAAAATGAAGTGAGTGGTATGATCCCACAGGCAAATAAAGAAAAAAAGCATATTTAGCAAATGTTAAAATAGCTGGCACTTGAAAATAAAAATCTGACAGTTTCAAGGTAAATTGTTCTCATTTTAGTATACATCAGAATGAAAAATAAGGAATTAACAAGAGCTATGTACCTCCCCAGAAGTAATATGCTTTTCTTTGAACAAACCAAAATGCCTGGTGTGACATTAAACCATTTTTTTAATTCTGGAAAGAACCCCTCAGTGCCCATGGTGGGTCATGGGAGCCATGGGGTTTGTGTCCAGGCTCAGGGAGCTCTGTGCAGCCTGCTCACTACAGAAAGCTGCACTAGAGGGGTGCACCGGTGCTTCCCAAGAAGAATAAACCTACCTGCCAAAATTAAATAATATTATTTTCAAAGTATTAAAAACAAGACAACCTTATCTGCAGAGAATTATTTGGTTTTCTTACTTTATTTTATTTATTCTTCACTTAGGAGTGAAGTTCAGATCTTTCTATCTTAGTTCAGATCTTTCAGCTTTACTTATAGCTACCAGATTAAGCTGGAGAATTTATCACAATTATCCAACTCCCTGCTCTTTGCAGTGAAGCAGGTAGTCAGGAAAGCTTTAGATGAAAAAAATCATCAAAGAATTCTTGACTTGATTTAGGAACAGAATCCAATCACAGTATTGGCTAAGTTAGCACTCTGAAAACCTTTCATTTATTAAGCTGCATATATTTGGAGAGTTCACTGTGGCAAACACTGGGCTTTGGGGACTACTACTGATACTGTGTTTGGTGCCTTCTGAGGGTTATGGGATCTCTGCCAACCATTCAATAGCGGGGTGTGGCCACAGCCTGACTGGCCTTTGCCCTTCCTAGGACAGAACCAAACCACAATCCCAAAAACCAAGGGGCAATTCCAAAAACTATAGTTATCCAACCGGTTCTCAGATTTAAAACATACTGAAAAGCACTGGTATTCAAAAAAAGAAGGTAAATCTGTAACTTTTTTCCTTTCTAGAAAGTCCTCTAGTTCATAAGAACAAATTAATTTTCTGTCTGAAATTCAGTTTAAGCAAATTATTAAGCATAAAGCAGACCTTCTTTGCTTTTCAAGGCATGCATTAACTTCTTTTTCTGAATTAAACATCAATAAAAAGGCATGTCATTAGTGTTTATTCTGAGTGGTATTTTTTTAATATAATTTCATCAACTCTCAAATACGTCCAAATTCTAATATGATTTCCATCCCTCTGTCATGTTAATTTCTCCAGTGCAGGCCATCTAAGCCATTATATAACAGAATTATAAATAATAGTCCAATATCTGCTTCACAACTCTTTAATTGATAGTACTCACCAGAGCACATTATGCAGGTGCTCACCTTTTCTTCTGAAGGATAAAATGAAACATTTTAAAACAAGTATCATCTGTTCTTTATCAGACAACTCCTGTTCAGCATAACCAAGGCTTACATTGCTGGTACCTTCTCTGCATAATGCACCAAAGACAGAAAATATCAACTGGCAACAATTAAGTCAGGAGACAAGGGAAACAACAGCAGTAAATGCTCTTTGACAAGGGTGTGTATATGAAGCAAAGAGACAAAATGTAAACATTTTTAAAAAATTCTGAAGCATAAAATAGCTTTGGCCAAGTTATTTTGGTTTATTTTTTAATTAAAAAAAAAAAAAGGCAAAAAAAAAAGAGCAGCAACTAAAACAAACTTCTGTTGCCAAAACCTTAATATTACATCCAATATATTTGAGAATAAACACCTAAATTCCTGTCCATTCTAATTCCTGTCCATTCTCTGCAAATCTGGCCTGTACATCTGTAACACTGGCACAACTAAATGGAAGGCTCTATTAGGGACCACTTTTTTCTTAGATCCCTGCAAAACAAAAGGAGCATCTTTCTCTCAGGTACTGTAGAAAGAAAAAACACAATTTTGCCAACTTTGATGTAAATTTTTCAAGTGTGGATACTGATCCTGGGCAAACACAATTAAGTAGTTTAAAGCAAGGCTGAAACTTCTTGCTGCCATGGAAGGCCCTGAATCAAAACCTGGTAAGACAGATTGCATTTATGTGAGCCATGTACAGAATCTCAATTAGCTTTATCTGCTAGTCAGTTGTCCACCTGAAGTATTTAGACACTATCAGCACAACATATCCCCTGGTTAACCCTGTGTTTTCCATTGGCCATTGTTCAGAAATCTGTAACTCATAGGAATTGAAATTTCAATATAACACCTAAAAGCCCATTTCAATTAAAACATGAAATGCATAACGAGGCAGTTATGTGATACAAAACTTCCTGGCTACTGGTAAGCAGGTGCAAGGAAAATACCTGCTTGGTTCTGATATACAAAATGAATTTTTTCTTGTCCCATAGATGCATTAGCAGTCTTCAGCTGGATGTGGTGTGTCCTGTAATGTTTAAGACACCCAAGAGAAGTTGCCAAATAATTCTGGTCTCTGTTCTGGTCACTAAGTTTCTCATTTCAGCTCATGCCTCTCCTACAGGCTACACAAAGCACTGGAGTAACACCTTCTCACAGCTGGCTGTATTAGACATGCACCTTTTAAGCTGCTTTTATTTGTTGTTTCAGATTCGTTTTCATCAAGCTGAAGCCTCTTGTCTGCACCTTTGAAGCTCTGCTGCATATCACTGATCATTTGCATCCCTCCCCAAACTCTTTTGAATTCCAACATTTCCTACTTTGTTTCCTATATTTATTGCACCCCTGTGATGTTCACCACTTAAAATCAATTCATGACTTTGCAGCCCTCTGGTTCAAGGGGAAACACATGGGCACAAAAAGACTCTTGGTTCACCAGTGGGCAGCTGGGAGTGAGATGATGATACCTGGAGTGGGCAGCAGAGAAAAGCTGGGGCAGCTGTGGGTCTGGAGGACAAGGAGCAAGGTTTGGACACAGCCCTTGCTGGGGCAGGGGCAGGTCTGTATCAATTTGCCTGGAGAGCAGGGAAATCAGGAGACTGGGCAAAGTGACCTGAACAATCCTATGTATAAAAGGATAAAAAGACCAACTGTGGTCTGGGAACAACAGGCATGAGGGGCCTGACTCTGGAGGAAGCGTCGGGAGGGAGGCCTTACCTTCATATCCTGAACCAGAATCCCAGCCTTGGTCACTGGCACATGCTGTTTCTCATCTGCACTTGCAGTTTGTGGCAGCTACACTCGCAAAACAACTCTGTTCCTTATCAGGACACACATTTCTGGGAAACTCTCACAGCCAGAGACACCAGAAGAGCTGGTGCTCAGAAAACTGGGAACATTTGCTTCCAGTTACAGGAATATGCAACTTTCCAACCAGTCAGGGGGAGTCCAACACACTCATACAGGGACTTTCAGCAGAATTAGCTGTGCCTTCTCTTGAATTTGGTCCTTGTCCCTTTTTTTTTTCATTGCACAGTCTCAGAAACGTAAAGTTAGTCATGGGAGAGGTTCCCACCTGTAGGTTTGTTCACAAACTTGGTCTTCAAGGAGCAAAGAATGAAGGAGAGGTTTTCTACCATTTCTGACAGCATTAGGCTCAGCAGCAGTGTGTTTCCATCCCTCATGACACCATACCATTAATTAGAAAGAAGGTGTTGCTACCATCTAAAAGAAGCATAGATGTGGCACTTAGGGACATGGTTTAGTTGTAGACTTGGCAGTGCTGGATCAATGATCTTAGAGGTGTTTTCCACTCTAAATGTTTCTTTGTCATCAATACAACCAAAGAATTCTCTGGCCTCAGTGTCAGCAGGATGTGACCATATAAATTTTCTTCTGCTCTATGGGTGTATCAGTGCAGTAAGCTGGAAATTCTGCTTGGGAAAACATAAAATTAAAAAAAAACCCCAACAAAATCCACGACAAAAAACAGCAGCAGCAACAAAACCAACAACAAACTTTAAAGGAAAATGAATGGTTTGATTGATATTTTTTCCTCTGTAAGTCATGGACATCAGTGATGTTCAAATAACTTAAACGGCATAAACCAGTGATAAAAACCCACATTCCAGAGTGAAGTATTCTGGCTTTTGTTCTTGTCTTTGCATTTGAAGAGCAGCCTTAATTTTTTTCTTCCTATTTCAGCTAAGTCAGATGCCTAAAATTATCAAAATATAGGATTCCCACCATTTTCATTAGAAAATCTTCAGCTTCCAGCTTGCTTTTGTGATTAAAATGAGCTCTTACAAAGTTTTAACTCACTAAATTAAAGAAAATGCTTGAGATCTTGACATTTCTATGACAATTTTTTTCTGAGATCTATTTTTTCCCCCTTAATTGCTAACATACTAATGTTGCAAAATGATATTTCACAGGAACATTACTTCTGAAGTTACTTATTAATGCCAGAATTTTCCCATAGCACTAAACCAAGGTTGCAGTTGTCTCCTTCTTCTTAGTTCTGGCATGACTTTGACCGGTTGAATCCCCAAATATGTATCAGTAATCAAAAGGTATATTTCAGTACAGGAGAACCTGTTTGGAAGAATTCTTCTCATTTCTTCTCCGCTTGTTTTATCTTTGCTTGAGATGTGAATAATTCATAGGCCTCTGTCTGCTTTACAGTCAAACGCATTCTGTCCACCCAAGACTGTTCGACTTTGTGATTTATTATTTAATAATTTGCAGGTCTGCGCTGTTGTAAGGTGAGCATTGTGACTGCTTGCAGAACTGTTACAATCTGGTCTAGTTAGCTGTCCTTTCTTTCCCTCTCTCCAAACAGCAGCAGTTATTGATTTTTTTTACAAACCTCTGCCATGTAATCCCACAGCTGCTGATCTCAAAGCTGTTACTATAAAGTAAAAGTTGGCCCTTCTTCTTGAAAACAAGAAGTCATGTTTTGATTCACTTTTTCTTTCCTTTTTTTTTTTTTATCAATTGTTTCTTTTTTCTCCTTCTTTGTGCCTTAGTCAATGACAATACTCAGGAAGCGCCACTGGCTTCTCTTAAGGATAAAAATGAAAAATGAAAGCCCTTGTGGGAAATACACGCTGATCCTTTCATTACACCTGCAAAAAATGCCTGTCTGAAACTTTTCAACCTTTGAAACTTTTCCAAAGGAAGCTAAGCTATTTCATCTATTATCTTGGCAACAATTACACATAGTGTTGTCTCTCAATAATACAATATTTGTGTTTAAATCCCACTGCAAGTTATCAGTCACACATAATGGTGAAAAGAACTACTCCAAAAAACACAGTGGCTCCTAATTCTTAAAGATTTACTATGCTGCCAAGCTCAGCGATACTAATCAGTGTGCAATTAGGGCCTGATCGATTGGCTCCAACTGACTTTGGATCAGGACTGTAACAGGCACTGAGGGCACAGCCGCAGCAATTGTAGCCCCCAGTGAATTAACTTCTGTACGGCCTATTTTCTACCTGCCAATTAATTAGAGGATTTGCAGTCTTTGAAGACTAAAGCATTGTGGGACAAAACCCAAATTGTTTCTCTTTTGCTACTGTGCACGTTCAATAAAACTTCTGTGGAAATATTCCTACACTGTCCTCTTCCTCTCTAATTCATGCCTTAATTAAAATTGCGTTAAAGAATTTAAGTTTATACCTAAATTGTAAGATAAAACTTTCTGGACCAATTCAATATCACAGTGCCTTCAGCTCAGCACGAGACTTAGTGTAAACACACTGGTGGGCTCATCCTACACTGGGAGGGAAACCCACTACCCTGGGCGGGAGTGGAGCTGGTCATTCTCTGACTACATCCCCCAAGACTTGTGCAGAGGCCTCGGGACCAGAGTATTGAATATTTATTGCAGGCCTTTGAAGATGTTCAAGTTCAACTGTAACCCAAGTTTCATCCAGAATTACCCTAAATTGAATCTCTTATCCCTTACTACAGTGTTTTACTGCTCTACCACCTCAGATTCTTTGGTTTCTATTTTGGCTACAATGGCTTATCTTTACCAAATGATTCATCTTCTTGGTAGAAAGGCTTTGTACAAACATAAAGTCTCACAAAATTTTCTGCAAATAAATAGATTTGACTCAGCCACACACCTCAAATCAGACAAGTCAAGATAGGCTCATAAATAAAAAATTCCTTACTCTTGGTATACTTTAGGTTTAGATCCTGTAAGACATGCCATAGTTTTATATATATTTTGCTTGGCCATGAATGCAAAGACCTGAAAATAAACCCCAACCTACAGTGAGTTGTAATAACCAGGGATCCTTCCCAGAGTAGAGCTGGGTTGCTGCCTTGTGTGGTACCTGAGGTTTCTGAATTAATTTTACTATCAGCTCTGGATGCACACTGGAGGAAGAAAATATACATCTCTGCAAAGGCAACCTCTGCTGAGAGGAAGCATTTATTTCCCTTTTCTACTTATTCCTGACTTCCATTATTTATTCAAGACAGCAGGTGAATACCATAGGATTTTGGCAATGCCTAATGTTTTACATTAATAGTATTGGAAAATCTTTGTGACAGCAGATACTCACATTGCGAGAATACTTGCACTCTACATGTTGCTACTCTGCTAGATTTATTTATTTATTTATTTTATTTAGAAAAAGAGATACTGGAACAAAATATTGTAATAATATAGAAATCTGTATTATCCACCTATTCCAGCTGAGGAAGAGGTGGATAATTTGACTGTATTCCAAAGTAAAGCCCTAAAAGATGTACACCTTCTTCCTTCAAACATGAAAACTGCACACACTTAGCAGTTTTTCCTCCAGCACCTGTGAAATCTGACAGATTTACCTGTTTATACTATAGATTGTCTTCCACTCTCATCCACCACCCTTCAACCCCAGCCCACTTGCATGATTTTACACCTGGGAAAACCACTACTCAGGAGCTCTTTCCTTTAGACCTCCTAGTTTGAAAGGTCTAATAGCCCAGATAAAGAAAAGTACTTAAACTTGCATAATACCTTTAATGACTCTCTGGGGGGAGATGCTGCACAATTTATTTAACTCTTTGTACATAGACTTTCATCCTGGGTGCTTATATGTTAAGGACCTCTAATGTGCAAGCCATTAGCACCTTTCACCATAATCTCCTCCCAATGTCCATTTAGATTACAGTAATGGCCACTAGTAATGTAGAGTAATGGCCACCAGTAATGATATCATCATAATGACTTCACTGAACCTGCTCCACAAGCCTCCTTGTGCATGGTAATCACATACCCTTGTACATGGTCCCTTAATGCAATGAAGCATGCAACTCCTCCTGATACTCCAATGCCCAACTTTAAAAGATACGAACCTTCACTGTAATATGGCTACCTCCATTTTTTCATTACCTTATCATCCAAAAAGGAAATAGCTTGCCCTGTACTTTGAGGCAGAACTATAAGCAGAACTAAGCAAATCAAAAATTTAAATACATGGTTTTAATTTGTTTGGTTGTTTGTTTAATTTGTTTGGTTGTTTGGTTTTGTTGGGTTTTTTCCCAGACAGGAACTACAACATGGTGAAACATTAGTGATAGTTTTGGTGGTAAAATAGCTTTACTGAAAAGGAAGAATTTCTTGAGAAGGCCTGAGCAGCAGGCCAATGACATTAACAGTTATCTTGCCTGTCAATACAACATGCAAAAGCATACTGTAGACAACGTGCTTCTCACTGATTAAGATAAGTAAGAATTGCCCATTATGCCCTTTTTCAATGACTTTGGTCCATAAACCTACATTGTACCTTGATGATCCCTGCTAATAAGTAAATTTCAGGTGAAGAACCAATTGACCAATTTTCAGTATCATGTGTTTCTCCTTTTTTTTTTGCACACACTCCTTAACTTTGGAAAATTCCAAGCACAGTTTGACGCTTGCAGGGCTTTTTGTCCTTAGCAATGTTGGGGGGAAATAGCCAACTCTAACACCACCAATTTCAATATCCTTTTGCAGAAAGGGGACAGCCAATTATACAAAATATTCAAGCATATGCCTTCATGTAAGAATATTGACTATTTACCGTAGAGGAGCAGATGCGTACTTTAAACACGGATCCTCCTGAGATGCTGAGTGCACTGAAGGCTGAATGTCTTCTCCGTTCTGGATGCCATGAGACAAGACCCCAGAAAAAAGGTCAGTTCTGACAGTTTCACTCCCAGCATAATTTCACATTATTACACAGGAAGAGTCTGTGGATTGCCATCGGAATATACAGGAATGAGGTATCTTAGGCTATTAGGCAACTCTGGAACTTAATCAGCCTACACAGAAACAAACAGTTTAAAATGAATTGAGCTACCGATGTGGGGGGTGGGGGGGTGCTTTCCATTCTTTCTCTTCTCTTCATCTTTAGGTCTGGCAGGTAAATCCCAGCCCTTGGTAGGGTAGCAGCTCGTCTGCTAGTGATCACCGAGAGATAGATTAATAATTTATAAAAGAAATAAATAACTGATTATTAAACAAGTAAATGTTTTCTTCTGTAACTGATAATGCAAACCATTTCTAGGTTATTTTCTGCTTTCCAGTGGAAGCTTCCAAATGATACCTTCAATACAGACAAAAGCACCTCAGCTAGTTCTTTCATACAGAATGGTAAATTATGTTATTGCTTTTGTACCCTATTCCCAATGCTTATTGCATATTCACTTGTATACATCTAGTGCAACATTATTATCTTGTTTTGATTTTCTTTCTTCCTCCACCCATACCCCCCTAACCTCCTGTCAACAGTTGGGAAAGCTGCTAATACTGTATTGTATATTCATTATCCTAGCTTTTTCTTTACAAATATCATTATAACATCCTGCATTTGTAAAGTAAATAATTAAACATTCTAGAAAGTCTTATAGGACACAGTAATCTAACAGATGAAAGACATCAGAAATGTGAAAATCAAATGGAAGCACATGTAATATGTATCTTTTAAAAGAGTTTTCATAAAATAGGGTTAATGTGTTAATCAACCATATTTAAAATGCTAATTAATCACTGACTTGCAGTCTATTCATAAATAATTGAATGTCCTATTTATGCAGAATTTCTTATGCTTGGAAACGTGTGGCATTCATTCTGATCTTGCAGGATGCAGCACAGCATTAGCACTCATTGAACTTTCCTTGCTCTGTGTTTGGTTAGTGCAGCCTCGACTGCCCACCAGGTACATTTCCCACCCTTATTCTTGCAGTCAACCTAGTCTGTGCCATCACTACATATATCACTAGGATGGGAAAATACAAAGAGCTGCATTAACCGTGACATTTCGCCAACACTCCAAACATGGAAGCGAGATGCACAGAAGGCATATTTTGGAGGTGAATCAAGCCAGTGGTGGATATTCTATTTTTCCTTCCCCTTCCCCTTTTCTAGGCATCTGCCCCTTTCTGCTTTGAAGGCCAGTCATGCTCCTTCACACGGGGAAGTAGTCCACATTCCAACAGCACTAAATTTAGAATGGTTTCTACCATTACAATGCAAATTTCTTCGTTTTCTAAAGACTCCTTCTCAGCGAATATGTCTTCATGTTTGCATCCCCAAACACTGATACTGACTGCATGGGAGATGTACACGTGTGTAATGCTGAAAGTAGTGCTGGTAAACCCGCATCTTCAGTTTCCTGCAAAACCCAAACTCCTTTTGTGAGGATGAAAGGCATGATCTCTGTCAAAGAACGTGAGATTCTCACAGAACTAGTTGAAAATTTCTCTATGAAAATACTTGTCAAGGTGTTAACTCTTCATGCTTTTGATTAAATTCACCAATGCAGATTGTTTTAAAGCTTCACAATTACTTAAAATGGGTGTTTATATATTTCCAAAAGAAAAGAGAAAAGCAGTCAGGGGACAATATATATTTTCATGCTAATAAAATGCTAACTTGTAAAACAGAATTGCAGTAGCACAAGAATTCCCTAAATTCTCAACGCATGTCCTAAGTGGGAGATTTTTTTTGTTTCTGGTTCCTCTCTATTTTGGTATGAAGAAGTAAATTAGACCTTGCCTAATGTGATTTAGTGGACAGCCTGGCAATGTAACTTGTCATTAAAGAATGAGAATAAGAAGAAGAATGGATTCTTCCTTCTAATCCTTCTTGACAGCCTAACAGAATACCAATTTACCATTTGATGAAGGCTTCAGGATGTTATGAAACCTCTACAGGGACTTCAGAGTTCTGTACAGAAAGGAATGAGGATGAGAAACAGCCAAAGTTGTTGGGGGAAAAATGCCTCTGGAACAGGAGCTGCTCTATAAATAGCTGGTTGCATGCCAGTTGGCATCCTTTAAAATTTGGACACTCCAAATAATCCAGTGGAGAGGAAAGGAGTTGGTGGACCTTGTGGAGAATCATTCAGCATTAAAAAAGAAGAGTACTGCTTCAAGCAGTTCCAAAGAAAGACTGGGCTGATGATTGCCTGTCACAGGCTTAGGAATACTTGATACATTTGGCCATGTTTCTATGGTACAGCACTGTGATTATCACTGCTGAGTGGTACATCTTTGCCTTTAAGGCCCCCTTAAAAAAAAAAAAAAAAAAAGGCTCATAATCCAAGCACAACTCCAAAACAGGCAAACACTTCTTTTTTTTCCTACTGGCTATGTAGTACCTGCACAGCTAAAGCTGACAAGGAGCAATTCTAAATTCAGTAACTGTCTTTCTCCCCAGGGAACAGCCACTGGGCTACTGTAAGCAAGTAAATAGGGGTCTAGAAGAAAGCTAGTTCTGAAATATTTTGCTTTTATCATGTTACCCAAGAAATACTGATTGACACTAAAGTGGAAATCCAGCATCCAAACGCTTTGGAGTTCTCACTTTGGAGGAGTTCTGTGGCAGTACCCAATTTACTATTCCATTCCTATTTCCAAGGAAAAAGGCACCTATTTTTGAAATGCAACTTATTGCCAGCTCTCTCTTAAAGGTATTTTTCAACATCTTCCCTCAAGAGCATAATTTGAAAAATTGAACTTAATGAGTGCTGTTCATCATCCAGCAACATGTTATTTTCATCAACAAGGTAAATTGGTTTGTGATCCAGATTACTCTTTTCTGGTAGCTCTGTAATTCAAAAAACAGTGACGGTGCAAGACACAGCAATTCTAGTGGAAATGATCCTCAGTCAATACAGAGATTTTGGCAGTGGTGAGAAACGCAAGGTTCTGCAATCGTTACGCCCTGTGCCAATCATGCATGATGTGGTTAATGTGTTGATGATATCTCTCTCTAACATATTGAGTTAGTGTTTGTGTCTATCCACTTCCCTCTACTGGACAAAATCAGAGCTGTTCAAGTGTTTATGATATCTTGTAGTTATAAGTGGTTGGCCCAAGAGAGGGATATGTGCCCTGTGACAATGAGCAACTACTAATGGAGATTCTCCTTTAGCTCAAGTGATAGAAGCTTGTGCTGTTGGAGCAGGAGGTCACGAGTGTAATTCTTCCTGTTAAGTTATGCTATTAAGCTGATAACCACGATGGCTGCATGCCAGCAGTGAGCAGATACACCTCCACCCTTTGTGTTCTGGGTTAGCACTGTTCAACCTCCTTTAAACTGCTGCCTTTTCTCTCTACTTCAAGGTCCTTTTTCAATCACCAATGAAAGGAAGAGAAAGGAAGAGAGAAGAGAAGCTGACTCAAAAAACTCAAGAGTAAACTTGTGCTGGAGGGTCAGCACAGCTTCCTACTCTACAGAAAATGGCCCAGAGTTCTGCCAGAAATTCCAAGTGTTACTCTAGATGTTATTTGGGTGTTTGCTTATCTCAGAACAGTGAAAAAATACAGACCCTTCTCAGTGCACAGCTCAAAGGAGCCTAAGATGGTGTTAGATGCAGCTTCAAAAGAGTCTTTCCTGTCTTTCTAGCAAAACCACAGTTTCTGTGACATCTATCTCTCTGAAAGTCACTGCTAAGGACTGAAGATTCACACTATTATTGTTATCATGCCTTTGTTTCCTTTCTCTAATTTGTTTTATCTCCCAAGCTCATTTCACTCTCTGTCCAACCCAGAATAGAAGATGGAAGTAAAAATTTCCTTCCTTTGTGAGCTTTGGTACTAAGAACCTAACACACTGTTTTCCAAGTACTAAAGTGGTTGTATAAGGTATTTCAGCCCCAACCCATTTCTATTTCAAAGTCATACTTTAATCTGGAATGTCAGGTAGAACATGAAATAATATTAATCTATGCTACATAAATAATTTCCTTCAATTATCAGGAAAGAGCAGCAAGACATGAATTTTCAGGTTGATTGAGTTTTAATCTCTAAGTGTAAAAATTAATAATTTAGGCAGGTGAGGGGTTTTTTGGATGTTTCCTTTTTTTTTTTCTTTTTTTTTCTGTAACAGAAAGTTAAAGGTTTGACTTCCTTATGAGAGAAAGAAAAAAAAAGTTAATTTGGATCCAAAGGTCAGGTTACATTCACAGGTCGGAAATGTGACAATTATGAAATTATTCACAGAAGAAAATACTTAGAATTCAATGCAAGACATCCAGATTCATCACAAGGCACAAGAGATTGACAATCTATTATGAATGCCTCACATCACAGATAAATATTTCAATGCAAATAAATAAAGGATGCTGAGTGTTTCTCTTCTGAATGACTTTTCACAGCTCACTGAACACAATAGTTCTGGGACTCCTCCATGTCCCAGACTCGTGTCCAAACTTTGGCATCCCCAAAGGCTTCCTGTGCTGAGCACAACCAGGTTACACTGTGATTTCAATTTGGAGTTACAAAGAACCAATTAATCAGTTTCCCCCTAACAGAATGTAAAAAACATTCTTTGGTGCATTAGGACAATCACGGACATTGTGAAACTGGTCTGGTTTTGTTTTGTGCTCCCTTGTAATTACTACAAAATGTACCAGTCTTGTCAAACCTAATGACTTTTCTTTTTTGGTGCAGAGCATAATAAAAAAGAGAAAAGTCAATGATGTCTCTAAGCATATGGCTGGTTTACTCTGCAGATGGAGACAAGACTAAACTAAGATGTACGTCTGGTGAATTGTACTCAAATAAAGCTTTTATTTTACAGGTTTCTTACCTGTCACTGTGATTTTTCTTCTTGATCTGTGTTGTATGCCAAAACCCCAAAGAGTAAGAGTATTCTATGCCAAGATTGTTTTTTACTTATTTTCAAGCAAATGTTTTAAAGGGATACTTTCAGAAGAAAGGCTTTTTCATTTTTTTAAACAGAGACCTGCTTAACTGTTTTCATCTGTTAAAAGTAATTGTATTATTTTAACCACTGGCAGGAAATTCCATGCTGTGTATTGCTTCATATGAAGCCATTTGTAACTTTACAGCTTTTTAATTTTGCAACAGCTGTATAGAAAAGGAAAACGACCATGTAGAATTACATCACTCATGGCTGCTTCTCCAGTAAAACAATATAACAAGAAAATGTTTGCATGTTCAAAATAAATGCTAAAATATACATTGAGAACAGAGAGAAACATCTTCAGGACTTGCAAAGATACCAAGCTGATCTAGAAGGCTTTCCATTTAAGACCTTAGCAAATGAGAGCTCATTAGTTACTCATTTGAACTTTAATAAAACTTGATCCTTTTGAAGGAGGGGAAAGCTAAACTCAGGAAATTTGGTGTTTCTCTAATTATAACTGTAAAGAAATATCTGTAAGGAGCAAAGGTATTAATTCATATCAACATATGGGAGTGAAACAATCACAGTGAATACTGGATTATAAATAAAATTACTATTTCCATAGTTAGCTTATGGACACATTCAGTTACATTTATTCTGCAACCCAAAGGCCTACCCTTGATATAAGCCTGATGTTCACAGAATGAAGATTATGCACTAAATAAAGACCACACTTCTTTCAAGTATCCACGGCCTGGGGTATCACTATATCACTGGTCTTTTCTGAAAATACTGAGTACTAAAGATACATCAAAGAACATTTCTGATCAACTGATAATCTGGAGAGTACTTTGCTGCTCATATACTTTCTGAATCATGACTGGTGTTATCTAGGCTGTGAAAGAAGAGTGGAAAGAAGAAAGGGACATTTGTTGCCCTAAAAACCAAGAATATTGTATCCAGATGGACAATATTTATAATACATTTAAAGACTTAAAATGGGCAGCAAATAAAAAAACATGTTCATAAAATATTTCTATGTGAAACATGTAAAATATACGAACACTACAATATAAGCAAAGAATGCAAACACATGCACACTAGTGGTAGAAAATTACATGCTCGTGTGTCCAGTCTACCAGCTTTGAACTACTTTCAAGTACAATTTGAACACAGAAAAATCTATGAAATAACACAGACAACTTTCTAAGGTCCTACAGAAAGGTACTCATAGAACTACGTTTCTGCTCAACAAATTCAAAATTTTCACAAAATAGGTTTTGCTGTTCATGGAATTATTTTGCAACCTGACTTCCACAGCACCTCTCATTTCCATCATCTTTTTCTGCAAAAACTCTTTGCCAAGGAAAGGTGCACTTTCACTGTCACCTCTCCAGATCAAGGGCATTACCAGGACTTGCTGGGCCACTTATTTTCATGAAATAGGCATAATATTACAATCTTTGCTTTTCTGCCAAAATTTAGACAGCAGAGTGGTTCAAAAATTATCCACTGAAAACATACAGACAACAATTCATATAATTTCCTTGGGTAATCAAATTTAAAAGAAAAATCAAGTACCCACTTGGATTTGTCATCTGAATTTACCTGAAAGAAAATGTTCCAGTGGCCTTCAAACTCCACTTCACAGCAAAGCCCAGCCCAGAGCATGAGTTACACTGGCTTACATTTAGGTCTCAAACACAGGCTCTGCTCCACAAAGTCCACATAGAGAGTTTCCAGTATGAGTAGTCAGCAAGTGAGAAGTTTCTTCTTTCTTCCATGTTCTGTACATGGATCAGGTAACTAGGAATTATTATCCTTAAGTACAGGGATACACATAGAGAAACTGCTGAGATGCCTTTCTGTGTGTCACAAATACCGTGTTACTGATTCACCACTTCCCTATCCTGCTGTACTTATAGGCACAAAATTAATATATAGATATGGCATTTATATGTCACAGATATCATCCTTCAGGATTCTGCTCTGCTCATATGGAAGGTCAAATTCAATCATCAGACACAAGAGTTACGTTCCTACTTGATCCCTTCACCTTAATCCAAAAACATACATTTGAAATCAATTCTCTGTTCAACATCACAGGAAATTACATATATCCCAGAACCGACTGAGGTATCAGTTGACTCAAATTACATTTTCTAATGCACTGAAATACTTGTTTTGGTAATGACACTGAGGAATAAGGGAAAATAAGATAAAAACAAGACTTATACTTATCCCTGATATGCAAGCAAAGTAGTTTTTTCAATTTACAGTTCAGTTGTACATTGATTTTTGATATGAGAAAGCTCTGTCAAATTATTTTTCTAAATTTTTTAACCATGTGTACTAATCTTCAGGAAGACAAAAAGATCCTTGCTATTTTCAATCTAGCATCGTGTCTCTCTTGCCTGCACACAATCATCCATCGTGATTAAAAGCATTTTTTACTTTCCTAAGTGTAAAACCATACATACATAAAGAATTTTCAGAGAAAAGCTCCTGAACTCTGTTGCAGCATCAAATAATGAAGACAATATTTTGTATATTGTGCTTTTTTTATATTCTACAATTTCTCATGTGACCATTACATTTAGAACAAACACACACACACAAAATCAGTGCAACAAGATACATTCCTTATTTCCAAGATAAACCTTTTCAACCTCTGCCAATGCGTGGAAGCCTCTAAACAGGGTCCTTAATTCAGACAAAGCATTTCCGCACATTCCTAAGCCCATCCATATGTGGGATGCTCAGTTTCATGCAACACTTATGCTCCATCAGCAGCATAGAACCACATGTTCAAGTGATGTCCTAAACTGGGACAGCTTTCCAAGCTGAGCCAGACACAGACAATTGCTAAATACTTCGAAAATCCCAGCTGACACTTCCAGAGAATGTTTTTTTTTCCCCATTTCTTGAGAATACTTTTCCACTTCTCTCATTTATAAGCTTTCCAGGTTTCTAGGATGTATCACATATCCAGGCTGATATCATAGGAGATCCACCTTCCACAGGACTTTTAGTTTGCTGCTTCCAGTATTCTCTGCCACAGAAAACTTGTTTTCTAAGCCCGGTAGCATTCAACATGTTGTTGCTTCATATAAATGGTTACATTCCTAATATTTCTACATTTTGAATAATCTTCCAGGCAGGAAAAGGAAGAATGAATGAAGATTTAGTCCCTTTAAAAAAAAAAACAATACCAAACCACACACACAAAAACCTCCAACAATAATGTCTATTTCTAGTATGAATATTTTCATCCTGCAGTAATTCCAGGATTTCACCATTATGTTTATTATGTGTGACACAAACCCCAGTGTTTTAAATTTTTTTCTGTTAAATAAAAGCAAAATATTTTGTTAGAAGCACCCAATAGTTCACTACTTTTTTGAAGGTTTATGTGTGATACCAACAGTGTTACTCTTCCAGCTTTTCACAGTAACTGAACAAAAAATACTCATTGTCAAAGACCTGAAATCACTGCTGATCACAAATCTGTTTCTATGGATCCTCTCTACATTAGCATTTCAGTTAATCATTACTAGGATATGAATCATAAAAACATTAAATCTTTGGTTCCCTAGACAAGTTCTTACAGCATAAGAAAGTGTAGATTTATAAGTGTACCTGCTACCCCACAGTGCCTTCTTTTACATATCCTCACTCCACAGTAAATCTGAAGTTGTCTATCTCCCCACCTTCACTGAGGTGAAAGCCACTCACTTTTCCTGGGAAGGACATGGATGGAGCGATTGTTCCAAAGTGACCCTTGGTGCAAACCTCCCAGGTTGCTTGAGGATAACTTGTACTTGTAGCCTTTCCAACATGAAACCCTCTCCCCTATCAATTCCATTTGGGCAGAAGGTTATTTAAAAGCAGGACAAACATGCAAGGAAGATGGAAACAATTTCCAAAGTGTGTTGATTTTAGCAGGGAGTTACTCTATTCCCAAAAAAAGGCATGAACTCTGCAATACCTCTTGATGATGCAGGTTTTTGAAAAAGCTGTAAATGTTTTTTAGTTCACTTAAGGCTGCATTGTAAGAGATAAGCTTTAATTTTCAAGTTAGCTGCTGACTGCAGGAACACTGAAGTGGAAGTGGCTGTGTAGCAGTCATGTCGACTAATGAGGTACTCCAAGAAGAATCTGGTTACTCACTCTCCAAACATGTACATAAACTCAAGCTTTCAGAATGACTCAGTCAACACCTGAAGATGGGTCTTGAAAGCTTGTTTATGTTGTTGCAAGGTATGTTGCATGTTGTATGTACTATGGCTGGATGACCTTAATAATGCCAGTAGTTAATGAACACATCTATAAAACAACAAATAATAAATTTCTGGGTTCCCACAAGCTTAAAATCTGGATGCAATGTTAAATAAGGAATTACTGGAAAGTTCCTAATACCTACTCCTTAGACCCTGAGTATGCTTCTGCTGCAGACCCCCAACTCCCCTGACATTCACTGTTTCATAATAGATCTTCCTGGATGCATGTATTAGCTCTGATGGCAATCAGACCTCCACTGCTACACACACTCCATGTGTTTAAAAACAAAGGTCATTTGGTGAAGACATTATTAGTTACTGCACACAATTTTGCCATGTAGACTACTGTATCCTGTGATGTAAGTGGGAAAAATGATGGCAGTGAATAGATGTAATTATGTGTAGAACCAGTGACACGCCACATACAATTCGCAAAGTACAACACAATCAGAGTGTCAATTATTTAAGCCATAATTAACATAGCTCTGCATGTCTTTCCAGGGCTCTCACAGAACATAGAGCATTGTTATAGTGGAAGAAAAGAGAAAATAAAATATTAATGGAGGACTGCTTTGTTCTCAGCACAGTGAGATAGAGGTGGTTGTAAAAACCGGATTCCTGCAGTTGTTACCGCTTTAATTAGGAAGGTCGCTATCTTCCTAGACTTCCTTGGATTCCTTTAATTTCCACAGAGGAAAACGGCTTCTGAATTTTATTGAACACAGTTGAATTTTTATTTTCAAAAATCAAAACAGAAACATTTCTTGGCATCTGTTATGAGCACTGGGTGTTATTTGCTCTTTAGAGATAAAGCTGTTTTTATACAGGGATATAGCTTGTGGGAAAAAAAAGAAGGGCCAAATATATTCGTACTGGGAAAGCTGCTCAACAGGGATATCACAGTCAGCAGAAAATATCTAGCCAACCTAATTCATCCCATGCTAGAATCCACTTAAGGCCAAGGAAATACAATAGATAATATATAGTTTCACAACACTGAACCAAATGCTGACATTAACTCGTTCATACCTGGAATTTAACAACTTTTTTACATAGAAACAGTACAACTCCAACAGGCACAAGAGCTTCAGCATCTCCTCACACCAAAGTGGAGATGGCAATGGCAGGAAATCACCTGTGTTTTGTGGCTAAATGAAAGCTTGGCTGTCCTTTTTCTGAACTATAGCCCGTATAGAATCATTGACAAAACACGCCAAACTATCAGCAAAATACAAAAAAAGAGGCAGACAAATGACTAAATGTTACTGTGTTATCACCATCACTCTCTTACTAAATCCAAAACACAGCCCTGTACCAGTTGCTAAGAGGAAAATTAACTCTATCCCAGCCAAAACTAGGACAGATATGGTAGGTTAAAATTTACAGACGGAGTTTCCAGAAAGAAGATAAAATATAAAAAAAAAAGAAAAAGAAAAAGAAAAAGAAAAAGAAAAAGAAAAAGAAAAAGAAAAAGAAAAAGAAAAAGAAAAAGAAAAAGAAAAAGAAAAAGAAAAAGAAAAAGAAAAAGAAAAAGAAAAAGAAAAAGAAAAAGAAAAAGAAAAAGAAAAAGAAAAAGAAAAAGAAAAAGAAAAAGAAAAAGAAAAAGAAAAAGAAAAAGAAAAAGAAAAAAATAAGGCCTGCATAAAATCTGCACTTTGAATGCCAGGAGCTTTTTCTTGTAATTGATTCTTGGACATCACTCCAGCCAAAGCTGTTTGCATGAAAAAGAAACAAGACCGGAAAAGTGAGAGGAGGTTACCCGTGTGCTACTCAGGATAGCTCCAACTGGAGTGTCTCTGCCTTTGATTCAAGAAAGGGTTTCCTAAGTGTAAGCCTGTAAATAGTCAGCACTGCCCTTCTTTTGAGAACAAGGATTGTTGAATATTTGAATGAATTCAATGCAAGTATGATTAAGTTGCATTTACTCATATAACTGGATACCAAATTAGTCTTCATGAACTCAAGATGTCTGGATGCGATTAGAATTGCAGATACTTTGAAAGATGGCAACCAGTGCCACTTTTTACATATCATTTTTTCAGGTGTAGTTTCCATAATGTGACTTGTAATTGCATGGAACTTCATGTTTTTCATAAAGATGCATACAAATGGAGCTCAAGACCTATTTAGAAGACTTAAAAGATTCATTGCGCTCATGATAGCTTCACATTTGAATGAATTTCATTCAAGTATCAGTGACCTTATTAATAGACCCAAACACTTCTGCTTTCCCATTTTTATTAAGCGTCTTGTTAACAGATAGGCTTTAAAAGTAAATCTTCAGGGAGAGTTCATCCTTTGAACTAACACCATGAGGCAATTCCCACAAGAAGGAATGGCACTTGCAAAAGCTTTTGCAAGAGCACATCCATCCCCCAGCAGAGCTGTGTGCAGAGGGATGTCCTGCCACCCAGACAGGTAAGACAGGGAGTGGATAAAGACCAGGAGATCTTTAAGCATTGGTTTAATCACTGTCTTCAAAAGCTTCAGAGATCTTCCAATACCTGAGTGCCCAGAGACCTGCACACAGGCAGGCACTCATCACACTCGGAGCCTTCCCTCAGGACTGATGTCATTTCTCTTGCCATGATGCCCATTTGTTCCTCTTTTTTCTGCTTTCAGAGGGTAAATCTGAATAATGGTTGCTGAAAACTGGTTTCCAGGTTTTTTTCCTGATTTACATGATGCAGGTCTTTTGAGTATGAGAGCTGAACAGGTTAGTGAGGGTGCAGAAGGATGGAAACTGCGGCTGGCTCTTGGTGTGGGAACCTGCACAGCACAGGTCTGCAGCAGGAAGTGTAAAAGGGACTCGTGTGACTTTGACAATGAGATTCATTACAGATTTCACAGACAACAGCAGTGATCATATTTTATAATTTTTAGGCCCAATCCTGTGCCCACTATAATTACAAATACAAAATTAATTATAATTGCACAACAAATTTCAACTGATTTTAGAGAAAGCAAGAACACCTCTCTTCCATTCCCCAACTGAGGTTACTCTGTGTATTTACTTTTGATAGCTATTTTGTAGATTGGTTATGAAGTGCTAGATAACAAGGATTTAGCAAGAAACTAATAGATCAGACTGTACAACTGGAGTTAAAGTTTAGGTGGCGTAAACACAAAATCACCCTGTTTCTCCCAAACTCTTAAGAAAATGAATCTAACCAGGTCCCGAGCAGCAAAGCAGACCAGGCAGGTTTGCTGCTGAGCAGAGAGGAAGGAGAAATCTAAGACTGCTGCTTTTCCACAGAAATTCAGATTACATTTGGCTCCAGAGCTCTGTACTGAGAAAGCATCCTTAAGATATAGTCCATGAGATTTTCAGCTGTCAGAACAGCTTCTCACTGAAATACACAGCAAAATACACAGCTCAACCCTTTTGGTTAATCTGCCTCCACGGGCAGTCCTATGGAAGTGACCTCCCTGCACAGCCTGGCCGTGGGCAAGGGGAGCTGGGCTGCAGGGAGCAATCTACAGGGGTAGGCTGGCAAACAGTTTTAAAAGAGAATTACAGAGATTTTAGAATAAAAGACTATTAAACCGTATTTCATATGTTTTGGACATTTAGATATGTATTATAAGAGAATAGCTACTGATAAGAAAACTTAATTTAGACAGACACATGTGGTGGTTTCACAAGTAGAGCACATGATAAATTCACAGAAACTGAGCCCACTGTTGTGTTCAGTGCAAACATATATGACTTTTTCATTTAAAAATTCTGCAGAGCTGGGGAGAGCCTAATTACAACCAATACAGAATTTAGAAGTGAGAAAAGGATAAGATGTGATAAAAAACATAAAAAGTATAACTTCAGAAAACTTAATGTAAAATTCTTAAAACTTACAGAAAAAGTTCAGGGACAAACCAAATTCTTATGTTGCCGTAAGTCATAGTGATTTGATTAAGGAAGATCCCAAGGAAATGTCAGCAGGACAGCATACAGACAGCAGAACATTCTCTAGTAAGGGTACACGAGAATATTAAACACAATAGTCATTGCCTTATAAAAAACTCAAGACAGACAAGAAATATCAAAAATAGAAGCTGCTGTGGCAAAACTGACCCAGCCACATCATTCAGAAGGTACATGGGGTGTGTCACTAATGAGGAACAAGCCACTATTGCTTACACACAACAAAAGAAGAGCTAGAAATACCAGAGATGAGAAACAAAGCAAGGATAAGTTAGGTAGATACTTCTAAATGTTGCAATTCAGAAGTTTCAAAAAATTAAATCTTGCAAGTTAAATATGGTATGAACATTCACTACTTTGTTATCTAAAGAAATAAAGCTATGAAAAGAAAGACTGACAGACGTCTACTTTTTCTTTTTGGTGTTATCAAAAGAGAGAAATCTAACCACAGGAATAAAAAAGGGCTAAGATAAATTATACTTCCCTGAAATAGAGAGGGGGAAATAACACCGCAGTTCTGATGGAACAAAGGAAGAACAGCTTGTCCACCAACTTGTTTCTAGTGATACTGGAGAGAGAATGATCTTGGACTATCTGTAACACAGACTCTTTTACTTCTTTGGTTATGATTAGTGCCAAAAAACTACTAAAGAACTTGAAAAAGCACTCTGTGAAAATTAGACTCCTGGAAACAGATTAAATAGTCTGAATGGGCAAAATAACTCCCCAAAATTATGGACTATATTTGAAAAGAGAGTGAAGAATCAGTCTTAGCACACAGACAGATGGGTTCTGGAAGATTTCTTTTGTCTGATAAAGCAGCAAACCCCAGTGCTAACCAAAAGGCAGAGAGGTTGTGAAAAATTAGAGGCTTGTGGAAAGTACCTCCTGTATGGCAGCTGGTCCTTGTCCCATAGCAATTGTCAAGGAGGAGGACTAGGTTTTCAAAGCAGAGTTAAAGTGGGAAAAGACAGCAAAAATTTAAAGCCCTTAATAGTGATGAGAACAGTCATGTGAAGTGCCTGTTGTTTGGGTCAGAATTGAACTGACAGACACTCATGAACAGAGGTTTAGCAGAAGTTAGGGAACTACGGGCCTGTGTGGGCAGCCCACTGTGCAAAGACAGAAGATAAACAGCATCTGATTCCATACAAGGCAAGCTGCACTAAGCCCACTAAGATTTCTATCCAAACTCCAAAGGCTGGTAACACAGTGGCGAATCTAGAACAGGAGCTTCACTAATCAACCCTAAAATAAATGTTGTTTTGAATACAATAATGCTTGAGATGCTGAGTACTGCTAAGCAGTACTTCAGCAAACTATTAGAAGAGTTTTGGATGAGAACAGATACTATGGGGGATTTTTCCCATGCTGAGTACCTATTGCTGCATAGTCTATTTGACAAGTACTATCAATGCCACTGTTTTCCAATCCAGTCTTTATTCATGCTGTTTTTCTATCTAGCAGACAATCTAGTACTACCACGTTGATGTGAGGCTTTTCAATGTCTTCTAGTTACTTTGTTTAATTTTATATATAGTTTTATCTCACATAGTTTTTGGGGTTTTTTCCACCTAGTAAGCTGTCCGCAATAAGATAGTTTAGAAAAAGGAAAGGTCAACAGTCATTTCCTAACTAAGCTTTCCCTAGGTATCTTTTTATTCCAAGGACAGGGAAAATTTGCTAAATTCAAATGTCACCATGTGGTCAGGGCTGACAAATGTTGACTACTTCTTAGAATAATACTCATGTTGTAGCTGTCCTATGTGGTTCTGTGGGGTTTTGTTTGCTGGTATGTTAGGAAAACAGAGATCCAAACATGAAACCTTTCTTTCCTCAATGTGGGTGTTCAGGAAGTTACATGACTGTGAAATCCATAGGATATAATTGAAACAGTTTTGCAATCTAATGAGAGAGAACTCAAAATAGGGCCTTTGTGGTATTTGAACATTGAAAACAATTGGGAGTTTTCCCTGAAAAATAGCCAAGGACTGAGTCCCCAGAGCAATATTTTCCACTGTACCAAGTCTACACTAGTGCACAATCAGTCTTGCTTAGGCCTTTAAAATAAAGCTTAAAAGGACATAAATGATATATATGCCTTGGGCTGAGCTTCAGCCCAAGAGTAAATTTCCTCTAAAACCAATGTTATATTGCTTTCATCATCACTGGCAAAGATACTGCTTACAAATACTATAAAGCTTTTTCTTACTCAGAGCCCAATGGCAAGCAGGCCCTTTCCTAAGTTTAACCAAACAAAAGTAACAATAAAATATGGTTTGTACCCATCTGGGCAATTATCACTAGATGCTGGAGAGTAATAATAGTGTGTCTACATAGTAGATGGTCGCATTTCCAGAATGAAATTAAACTAGGTCCGGAACAGGAACTGGTTCTAACCACACAATAAAATTTAGCTGGAAGTTGAAAAATGCAGTTCAGGCATGGAACAGTCTCCTTGTCTTAACTCTTGCTGTTTCATCTCTCCTGCCTCTCTGTCTCTGAGCCCTGCAGATCCTTTGGTGCTCTGCAGGGAGTTAAAGAGGGGCCTTGCTCAGAGGCTCTGAAAGCTCCTTATCTACAGATCTGAGCACCTTCTTTTGTTACACTGGGCTCTGTTTGTTTCTCTGTTAATCTCAGCAGAGTCTTGTATTCTTTTAGCTTTTTGCCCTTTCACGTGAGGATTAAGAGTGTAGCTGGCGGGTTTTGGCTGAGACCTGCCAGCATCTCTGGAAGGGCAGCAGCCCCTTCACTCTGCAGCATCCAGCTACGGCAGAGCCCCCCGGAATGATGAAACACCCCAAGTCCTAGAAATTTGAGCCCGCACTGACATTTCAATGGCAATACTGAGGTGAACGACAGAGACGGACGACAGAGGACAGGCAGGAATCTCTGGATGGTGGGACAGGGGCGAGCTCAGCCGCGTTAGGCGGGTGCGAGGAGAGGCAAAGGAGCGGTGCAGGGACCAGCGGCAGAGCGGGGCTCGGGCCCTGCATGACGGGAGGGAGCAGATGGCACTGCCGGTGACGGGGGCTCGGTGCGGAGGACAGAGCTGCGGCAGGGTGCAGGGCCACAGCGGGAAGCAGGGATGCTCTGGGGCGGCAGGAGATGAAGGTGGCCGGGTACCAGCTCTGCCAGCACCCCGCAGTCTCGGGCAGTGGTGCCGCACAGCCCGCCGTGCAGCACGGGCTGCCGCACGCAGGCAGCGCAGGGCGACACAAGCGCTGGCTTCTGAGAGAAATTAAAAATACTGCGAGAAACTGAAGAGAGGTGAATGGAAAGGAAGGGGGATGAGATTATAAGGCATTTACAAAGCCATGGACAATTTCTATTGCTGTGAGTACAATCAAAAAACATTGCGGGATCTGGATCCAAACCAGCAGTAATGAGAACGTGTCGCTGTAGTTTTACCATGGTAGCATATATGACGTAGCTACACTGCAAGGAACAGCACACCAAGAGAAGTGTTTGATGTAGAATTTTTAACTTCTGTTTCACACTTATTTTCTTTTTAAAAGAACAGAAATCTGCTGCCAAAAAAGCCTACTCTTTCTCATGGAAGTTTATTTAACCTCCAGCTTTACCACAAGCCCTTCCCCTCCATCTCAAAATAAAGTCTTTCAATAAAGCAAAAAAACTAATTTCTATTGCAAGGCATGCAGTTATCTCAAATAAGCGTGTTTAAAAAGCATAGATTATTTGGCAGGGGACAGGGAGGATTGCCAGCTTTAAAACCTTTACATTTTCATGTCCTTCCAATTAGGAAATTAGAAACAAAATTATCATTTGAAATTTAAACCTAAATGCTTTTGAGGAATTTCCCTTGTCCATTTTTTCTTGACTGCTTTTACAACAGAATCTGAATCTGTTCGTTGTTTCAAGTGTTGGCCTATTTTCAGCAGTGATTATGATGGTACCACAATGTGCAACTTGACATCTCCTCCTCTCCTCTCATTCAAAGTCTCCCAGGGCCCAGCCATTTCACACAGGCTTGCTTTAGGCATTTATTAAATATGCACCTTCCAGTAGGGTTTAAAAACACCAACTAATCTCATCAGAGGCCAGAGACCTCCAGATATGTAAATCTACATCTGTTCCTCTTCAAAGGAAAGATTCTCCTGGATTACTCCAGGAGAAATGCATCCCACCCGGATATAGCCACTGAACCAGAGAAAAAGAACTCCCATGGCAAACGTGCCACCTCAAACTCACCAAGATCCAACGACAATGAAATTACACTTAATGTAATTCACTGTTAGCTTTAAGAAGCAATTAAGTAAAAGGCAGTACAGCACTTGCCGTAGGCTGTTGGTTCCAACAGGGGCCAGTGGAAAGAGGCATATAATGTTAAAATTGGTAATGTTAGTATTAACATAAGGATGAACTGTAGGTGGCTGCTCAACTACAGTGCTGTAAAATAGCAGAGTCCATTAACAAGCAGCAATCACCCTTCCTTGTTTCTTTTTTAAAGTGTGCTGTAGATGTTTGCCAGTGAAAGCATGCAGCAATAATTAACTGTCTATTAGCTTGTTTTATAAAAAAAACCCAGAATTCTCTCCCTTCCTCCCAAATGCCCCACCAGTATCCTCACCTTCCCATACTCAAACAATCAACTATCAAAAAATTTTATGAAAAATATTTCAGAGCTATTAGAGATTACACATTTCACTTCAGCAGAGCAGTCTTGCACCCAGCACATTCACTTCTCAAGTAAAAGTGAGCCCTTTGATTTTTACATCCTCTTTTGTATAATACAATTTTAAAGGTGAGGACAAAGGATTTTTCTCAGCACCAAGTCATGTTCAGTACGCGTATGCTGAGTTTCACATTACAATTAGAGATGCCTACATATATCTATAGTATAGCCTTAAAAGAAACAAATTTGTAAGCCAGAAATTAATGTGATATCTATGTATTTTTCATTCACTCATATCCCCATGGCTTCATTGACTACAATTCAGATTCAGGATCTGAACATCACAAAAAATAATCTGAGTGTTCTATTGTCTCCTGTTTCCACATTTTTGTTTGATGGATTTTTGGTAAGCTGCAGAATTTTTGGCTGAATCAGAAAAATAAATAGTCTATCTCATTTGAGAAGAAGGTATGGGATAGTACATGCAATTTTTTTAAAAAAGGTCCTGAAATACAGCAGATAATTTTGTAATTGAATAATTTACTCAAGTTTCAGATATTCAAAATACATTTATATATCTTTCTGAGATTCTGAGAAACTTCATGGCTGAACACAGTCTGTACACTCTGGATTCCATATAACTAGAAGAGGCTGATGCAGTGATTTTACTATACTTAAGGTTTATAAAAGCACAGCTTTATGATTAAAGAGTTTGAAGATTTAAATTTTATTTTTTTACTAAATAGGCAAAATGTAGCAACTACAAAGATGTGGGGGACATATCCTTTAAGAAAGAAAAGAAGTGAAAATTGTTTTGAAAAGACTGAAAGACATTTTAAGTTACTTAAAATAAAAGTTCATGTCTAATAAAGCCATCACATAAAAAGTGAAACTCATATGCTCAATTACAGCTTATATTTTTCTCACAGATAAGATCTGAGCAAACTCTTTAAAAGTCAATATTTTCTGTCATAACAGCATTTCTACCTCTCACATGGCAAACAAACTACACAAAAAGGAGGGAAAGATGAAACAAGGGATATGGGCAGTGTGAATGGACCTAAATCTTTTAATTAACACCCTCTGAAAAGCACACTCTTTTTCCACCAAACTAATAAAAAGTGTGAGTGTGGGGTCTTTGTTGTTGCTCAAGCCTTGCCTGCGCTCTAAGGAACTGAGGAAAGGCTAATCAGGGTTATTTAAAGCCACTTTCTACTTGCCAGGCTCCAATATCTCATTAATTCACTCTTAGTTGGCATCATTGTCTGATAGTGTTTGAAAATCACCAAAGAAACAAGGATTTCCCCTAATCCTGTCCATCAGAGGTAACTCTCTGGAAGACGATACCACACCACAGTGTGTAGGACATGGAATACAAGTGTGCACACAGGGAAAGACACTGTTTTCATGCAAACTGCCACTCTCTGTAGCTCAACACATACCTGAAAAATCTAATGAGAGATGCCTGTTTAGGCCTGACCTTTATAATAAAAAGAATAGATGTTATGACTATAGTTTAAAGAAATCATCCTGAGTAACTAATCTTTGCTTGAAACTATTGCCTGGTTTCTTTAATCATATTTGCAAGAGCTTGACACAAGACAAATTAATAGTTGGTCATGTGCATATTTTACTTGAGAAAAGAAAGATTTTGATCATGGTCACAGGGCAGAAAAGCAATTGTTTTAATGACTTTGTTGTCATAAAGAACAGCATTCAGTTAAAGATGAGGACTGCTGTTCTGGGATATTTGTCCTGGAACAACTCTAACCCAGAGGGACTGGAGGAAAACCTTTATAATACCATCATGCATATCTACAACTGAGCATCATCCCTGTCATGTCCAGAGACAGCTGAACTGAGTGTTAGCTACCTTTCCAAGAAGTTTCTCCTCTGCACAAACCAGCCTTTATTGCCCACCCATACTAAAACCAACACTTATAAACACAACCAAATGACATTTTAAAGCAACAGCATGTCACGGAGTACTCCCTCCCCAATGGTTGCTATAATTCACCTTTCTATGAGCAGGTCAGGCTTCTGCTGGGAACCAGCTGGCTTTCAGACCTAACTCTCTTCACAGAGCCCCAGTTTCTCTTTAATTCCTGAAAAGGGAACAAAATAAGATTTTCTTACAGGCTGACTTCAGTGAAACAGCGCAGAACCACAGCTCCCAGTTCAGTATCATAAATACGTAAATGTTTTTGTCTTCTGATATTTTACTTATTTTGTAATGCATATCTTTGCCATTTGATTTCTTATTTTTATTAGGTGTAAAGCAAAGTTAAGTTTGAAAGGATGTTGTAAAATTTCCATTATAGACTAGTAACCCAGAATATCCAATTGTCGTGGTCATACTTATCATTTCATGAATATTTACTTTATATGCTAAGCATGAAAGATTCAGATGTTTTACCATATAAAGTACCTTCAAACTCTTCTAAGGAAGTGCATGTCTTCAGTCCACAAATTACCTTAATAGTTTTCCAAAACCAGGATCTCTCTTCACTGTTGCATTTTAGAGTGAGTCAAAAATTCAGGAAAAGCACGTATATGATTTGTACTGTAAGCCCAGGTGAACCATGATAGAGGTAACATGAATTACCATAAGTCCTAACATCCCAGTTCAGATGCCATCAGTACTGGATTTACTGCTGAGCTCAGAACTCTCAGCACCATTGATGGTTCATATGTTCACAGGTAATGGTTCATGGAAGACACACGTGAAACAGGGGAGTGTGAAGTTGTTTCCCACTGACTTTAATTTCTCCTGTTTATAAGTACATTTTATCCTGCATCGCTACAATAAAAGTCTTCTAGAGTTAACAGTAGACAAAATAAATAATTACTTCATCAGCAATCGATTGCAGACCAGCAGGGCAGTGGCATTGGTTAGTGCTGCTATCACCATGTTCTGATACTTTCTGACAGTCTCCAATATTTCCTCTGTATCACAGACAACTGTCCTGGACTCAGAACTCCTCATTCAGTTTTTCACATTTCTAAGTGCAGTTTCAGTTTTAATCTATATCTTTAGAAAGAGCTTACTTTGTCTCATGCATTTTATATGCCCTTTACTATTACGGGGAAGGAAAATGTAAGTATTGATTCTGGACTAGGTAGGTTTACTGAATCACAAAGATATATGCTGAAACTGCAGCATAAAATGTATTCTATAAAACAAAGTGAAGTAAGTGGAAAATGATTGCAGCACAAATTGTTTATGAATCCCTATAGAACACAGTGTTGTATAAACCAAAAGAGAGAAAAGTCCTTGTATCAAGCACTATGCAAACCTAAATAATACAATTTTTCCTGCACCTGAAAAAATCAACATGCAAATAGGAAGAGTATGTTACAAAATTTTTAATTAATAGCAACTCATGCCACAGTGTATGGGTCTGAAAATTTTGCCAAAAAATAGTAGTGTCTTTAAATAGTGGGAACAATACTCTGAATCTTCTTAAGGTACATGGTTTCATTAAAAGATCAGTTAGCATTTACATCAAATCCAAGGAATGCAGACTACAGAAAAAAAGATTTCACACTTAGTTTGAAATCTGTGTCATTTCGAAATCTCCAAGTTAGCTAATGGTGAAGGTATATCAGAAGCTAAAAATATTAACTTTTTGTGTATTTGGGCCATAATAAATATGGATACAACAATACTCCATATAAAATGAGAATCCAGTCAGTAGACTAATGTAGATAAATGTGGGCTTTCTATTCTGCTGGACACCTCACCTTATTTTCTATTACAATGCTATTTATTGCCACTGCTGTGGTTGTGAAGTGTCACCAATTCTCTGGCTAATTAAAAGATGGGCAGCAGATTGCCATTAATGAGATTTGGCTTCCACAAAATAAGGCTCTCTTGGTGTGTGGCTGCGTAAGTCAGCTAAGAGAATCAGACCTCCCCTTAGATGAAGGGAATCTGTACAGATCACATCGAAGTAAATCTAAAAGTAATCCGCTCTATAAAGGAATGAGCTTTTTGCAATTGTATTTTTGAGTGTATGCAGGGGTCCCCCTTAGGGTTTTGCAGCCACAAAGATATCACACTCACTTGAGCTGGGATCTTGGAAGAAATACACAGCCAACAGAAAACAAAGATTTAGCTTTCAGGTTTGCTGTATATGTATATGACCACATGAAAAAGCCCAAATCTAACTAAAGCTATTCTCCTCCACGCTTCAGTGGAGACAGAGGAGGAAAGAAAAGAGATACTAACATAAAAAAATTACACTAAAGAACTTCTCTTAAGACTTTTATCCCCAGTAAGACCTTTATTCTTCTGACCTTTTTCAAAACCAAAAAAGATCAAGAGGCAAAAGAGCTTGATCTCTTGTGTGGTAATGACCCTATTTTAGCAAGTTACTAGCCCGTTAAATATATATGTATAAACAGTATTTATCTCTTTTAACAACTCTTACCTAGAACGACAAAAATGTAGGTTCAAACCAAAGTCTGATGACTTCAGCAAAACTTCACCTAGCCCATTGCAGCTTGAACAAAGGCAATGTAGCATCTTCTTCTGGAAACTCACTACTGGTGAAGGCTTCTGGAGAGGAAGCCCCAAGACACTGCACCCAAAGAGTAGCCAGGATGATACAATCCACCGGTGCCCCTTCTGCGTGCCAGGACAGGAGTTTCACACTGGGGATTCCTCTGGCTGCTACCCAAACCCTGCATTCACAGAGGATTCTACCCAAGAAAGGGCACCAGGAGGTATTTCATAAGATGGGAAGATTTCATGCCAAAGCTGGAAAAACTCCAGTGGAAATTGCATGGGATTATCTAATGTTCTAATTATCTAATGTATCTAGTGCTAGAGGCCACATACCTATATGTCACTCTTGAACTTATAAAGGTGGTATTAAACTCTAGAAGAGATTTTTCTAGTCAAGTTACTCCTGGAATTAATTCAGTCCAAGATTCTTTAAGTTATTTTACATTCTCAACATTTTAAATAACTCTCAACAAGGTAAATACATGCATAGGATGCCAACCCACATGCATCAGAACCTAGGCCAGCAACTGGCTCCATGGGATGAGAAGAATTTTGTGCATCATCTTGTTACTCCTTCATTTTCCATTAGGTGGGATAAACACTTGCTGGATCATCAGAAGGCAGACACTGTTTGAAACAGAACTGCCACTGCAGGCCCTTGGGCAGAGCTCAACTAACAATTCTTATTTTCCTAATTTCCTAATCTTCTTTTATATAGAAATAATTCCTTATATATATATGTCATATTTATCTATATATGACATAAAATACGCATATAAAATTCAAACACCAGCCTTAGAACTGATAAATACAGACTGCCATCCCAAGCCTTCCCAATAGCTTTCCAACCTGCCTTGAGCAGTTGTGTTTCACAACAGTCTGAGCTGCAATTTGAGGGCCTGGAAGTTCAAAGTCATGTCAGAGTTTCAGTCCCCTCTTTCTTTCTCTCTCCCACTTATTTGAATTGTTTCTGCTTTTGGTCTTTTCTTAGGAAGTATGTGTTTTCAGCAGCTAGCTCAGGGGAATGAGCTATGTTCTCTTCCTAAATCTGTAGAGAACTTTGTCTTGCTTTCCTCATACATAAATAAAATCAGAGTTTAAGTCCCTGGTTTTAGAAACAATGGATCTTTTGAAGTACTTTGATGCACATTGATTCCATATATGCCATATTTTAATGGTTTATAAATAAACAGAAACCTATAGAAACAAAATACATTCAGAGAAGTATTTTAATTAAAGGCACTTTGGTGTCCACATCCAGGATACTGAGATTCCTAGGAGACTGCTGATTTGATAGATAGCATAGGTCTATGACAGACAGAAGGATCAATAAATACATGCTTTTTTTCCTACCATAAAAACCTTTTGTTACCTCTCCCCCAGTACACTCAGAGAACTTTCCTCCATCAGCTTAGCTGATCTCCAAGTGATACCAACATAAAAAGTGAAGCTTTTTCTTCACTGTATTATGACTCGTCCATCATCGGTTAATAGTTTAAATTTAAAATTGTAAAAGGAAATACTGGCAACAAAGGATATGGTTTTAATTTGGAAAACTTTCCAATTAATAGGATAGCTTAATTAAAAAAGCTGTTTAAAGTCCATAATATAATTTAGTGCTGAAAATCTACAGAACTGTAGAAATTCTTTTTTGTAATGTACAAAAGTAACATTACTGTGATTCAACAAAAATCTTAAACAGTCAGTGTTATTCAGAGAATTGTTGCAAAAATTAAAGCCAGGCAAAATAATGACAGTTTTAGATGTGTTGGGCAGCTCAGCATTGTTGGAGACACAACAAATATTATTCAAACTAAATTCATGTGTTTGTACCAATCTTTGATATATAAAAAAATTTCCTTTATTTCCCCACAAATGTCTAACCTTTGGCCACTCTTTAGTGAAGCTGCATTTTCTACAGTGTACTCTTGGAGAACAAAGTACAACAGCAACTGGCAAAGTTTTTGAACATACTACTGGAGGGAGGCTCAAGGAGCCAAAATCATTATTTTTGTATGGAGTGTTTCATACCAAACACAAACACTGGGGGGTCTTGACTGAACTCCTTTGCCCTCCTGCCGTTCATGCCTGTGATATTGGGCAATTACACAGCTTTGGCTGAAATAGCATGTTGGATAGGAATTTTCTCACTTATTGAGGGGTTTGGACTGCACTTGTCAACAAAAATGAGACCATATAGCAATCCTAATGAATTTAAGGGGCAAATCATCTTGCTTCTCTCCTAAGATCTAGCCACCTTCTGTTTTCCCTTCTTTAAATAGGATAGACTTTGCTCTATGCAGTTTGAAATTTAAAGGAAACCCATATCCCAAATTAATGTAAAACTACACCACAAATAAGAGTTCTATGGCTGAATAAGTCTGCGGGAGTTGCAATTAATGAGACTTGGCAGTGGCTTTTGCCAGCATGCTTATGCTACTGCTGAAACACACACACACAGAGGCACAACACAGAGCCTTGCACATTGCAACAGAACTATAAAGGACAGGTTCCATTAATCAAACTACTTTTCTTTTACCCAATACTTATTCCAAACACATTTGCATATTAGAAGGATTCCCAATGATGAAAAAGCTTTGTCTAGTCTTCTTTAAGACATCTTTTAGGAAAAGTTTGGGGTTAATCCTTTTTTTCTCTTCTGTTTTCACTTTTAGAGAAGAGCTCCTCATGTGAAATTTTGTGATTTCTCAACAGATTTCTGTCTCATTTCTACTCTACACTAAAGTCTCTGTTTTAGTACACACACACATACCTTTATATGTATCACACAGCAGTAATACACACATAGCTATATAACTCTATATACTTAGCTCTTTTCTTGCATTCCCATTACTCCTAAGATAAGCAGAGATTTTTACGCTATCTTGCCTTTAGCACAGTTTACCTCTTTTTTTGCTCCCAAAGTAGAAGTCTGATTTAGAACTATTGAAACCCTCACATTCAACAAATGGATGCTACACTTGGTCCCATGGTTTAGTTGACATGATTGTGTTCAGTCAAAGGTTGAACTCAATGATCTTGGAAGTCTTTTTCAACATCAATGAGTCAATGACTCAATTGCTCCACTCCTCCTTTTATTAGGACATGCCCAGCAAAAAACTCTCCGCACTCCTCAGGTGGCTTTCTGTTTTAGAGCTAAATCAAGTCCTGCTTTCTCAAGGCCAATGCTATCAATTTCACTCAGCACTGAACCCCAACATTTGCACTGCCTGACTGACCTCAGATATTAACAAAAAGTTCTTCAAGGCCTGTGATAGATCCTCATTTGATGTCATTTACTTGCTAAGTGGAATGGCGAAGGATCTCGAGTTGTAAGTGTTAGTGAGGAAGGCTTTCATATCTTTCTGTTAAGAAAAGTCACCTGCATCAGAGAGTTTGTGCTCCCCACGAACTGATCTCCAGGCAGGCTGAAGGGCTATTCCCAGGAAGCTGTGGGGAATTACAAACTAGTTTGTGGGAGGTTGTTGGCTCTGATTTCCCCTGCTGTTCTGCATGTGCCAGGGGCAGTGAGCTCTCCCCGCTGGGGCAGCCAGTCCCTGAGTGGCCGGTGAGCGGGGAGCAGTCACCGAGCTCACGGCGGCTGCTGCCACCTTGGCCTCCCGCAGGACTCATTAATTGGCAGCCGGCGGTGCCAGGCGCTCCGTGCCAAGCCGCGGTCAGGCAGCGCACTGACAAATGTCCCGGAACCAAACGGGTACTTTTCAAACACACAAATTAAAATGCAGATTAGCTTAGCGTATCAGCAGTGGTATAATTGCTGTTTTAGGAGAAAGGCCAGATAACTGCCCTGTTTTCTCATTGTTCTCTTTTAATAAGAGTCAACTTTGCAATTAAACAACTCCCTAAAAACACATATTGAGACGAATCTCACTTTGCTAATAGGTCTGGACGCTGGCTTTGTGCCCTGTGGAAGGAAGTTACTAGTCTGCAAGCAAGGTGTTTCAACACTTATAGATACATACTTTAAAGGCAGACATTGCTACAATTTTAAAGTATCAATTCTGGAAAAAATAAAAATAAAAATAAAAAAATAAAAAATAAAAATAAAAATAAAAATAGGGTTGTCTATTGCTAAAATATTTACTGATAATTTTTTCTCCAAATGTGAGAAACAATACTTTTATTCTTCATTATGCATTGATAAGGTAAATGAAGAGCCATATCAGATTATATAAGAGCAACATTCCTCTAAATGTGTCATTCTACCCATATAATCGCATAAGTCTTTATAAAGTACCTCAGCAGTGAAAAGCTATCAACATCCCCAGGCTCTCTTGGTTTAAAACATCATATTAGAAAAGCAAATAATATCTTCCACGACTGTAAACCAGACCAGCATTAATTCTTTACTACTTTAGCTTTATGGAGCTAATACAAAGATAAACTGGAGATAAGTGACTTGTTTGTGGCAGGTCTGATTGTTTGAAGAACACTTCTTTTCTTCTTTTGTTGATTAACTGTACAGTAGATGTTCAAAACTATTTTAGACATGGCTCAAAAAAATTTATCCCTTTCCCACCCCAAATTCCTAAACTATCTGCCATGATAACTTTATGGAGGAATCATTAATTATAAAACAAACACAAATACCATAGAGCTATTGGAAACTCATTGGATCTGTTGGAAACTCAGCACTGGAATAAGCAGAGGTCAATTCAGTCTATGCTCTGTCCACCAGAATCAGTCCTACCAAATTTGGTGCTGAAACAGTTGTAATGAAAGGACAGCCACTTATTGATTCATCCTTTTTACTATCCAAAATAAAGTTTACATACTTATATATGCAACAAAATACATCAAACTATTGCATTGTCCCATGTTTTATGTAGCTCCATGTGATTTTCTGCAGTGTTCATTTAGCCAATTTGCAAGCAGAGCAAATATTTGCAGTATTCAAGTCACCACCTGCAAATGGTTTGTAAATATTTTACCTTTTAAAACCTATGGATTTTGTTGATGCTGTTCTATTGCTCTGCCAAATCATTATTATATGTGTTTTTAAATCAATGGGGAAATGCAGAATAAGACCCCCACACAGTTACAAGCTGGTCTGAAAGGCAGTGAAAGGCCTGCAGTTAATGAGTATCAATCCCCCTGCCCCAGGTACTACTTCAGCCTGGCATCCCAGACTTCCAGACACAGGACAGACACTTCATGGAGTTTAGTATGTTTAGTTTCTCTTCTTTGTTTTTGCATAATATTTTATCTAGAAAATAGGCAAGAAGCCAAACAAAAGCACCCAGATAGGTACATGACGCTCTCCAAACCGAGCACAGGGGAATTTATGGGGTTTTATCTGTTCAACACCACCAGATCACAGAGAACAGATGGAAGTGAGAACTGAACGTGAAATCATAGATTTATATTGAAATACAAAGGAAATAGGGTAAAAGTAGTGATTGGCCTTTAATATATTTTACTCAGCAACAAATTTTTCTGTGTTAGAGTACTGAAACTGATTCCAAAAATAAGAAAAAAAGAGGTCCTAGTGTGTGAAACCGAGCAGGGACAGCTTGGATATTTTACCCTCAAAGCACTATAATCTGAGCCTTCTAGCTGTGACAAATCTCTTCTAATCAATGTCCAATAAGGACGTGTTGGAATAAATTTTCTTTTGCTGCACTACTTAAACTTGGGACATCCAGTTAAATTTTCTTAATGTTGCCAGTGGCAAAACCACATTTTGTATATATCATGCTTTCCTGAAGTTTCAGAACACCCTAAGGTGTTCAGAATATCAATAATCTTGCTTTTAGGAACCAAATTAGTTTGTCTTGTGTTGTTCCAGCAACAGTGTCCCCTCTGTTTGCAAAGGTGGAGTGCCTTCCTACTAGCACTCGAGACGAAAGAAAAAGCTTGAGTAGCTCATGCTGGGGGTCTCCCCCTTCCCTGCCCTCACAGAACCCCTGCTCAAACACACACAGCTCCCAGGGGACAAAACACACATGCTAAACACTTTATAAAGCAGTGAGCAATGCAATGGCTTAGCATGGACCCCAAGTAATGCTTTGTGTAACTTCACTGATTTCAGTGGAATTAAACCTAGGTGGCTTTTGGCACGACCAGTCCAGCAGCGCAGAGAGGGTTTTTATTCTGAGCTCCTGGTTTTGCTGGCACAACGGGGCAATTCACAGAGCACAAGGAATAGCAGCTGCAGTGAAGGGGGGTTTGTCAGCAAGGACAGGCCCAGGATGAAGGATCAAACAGGAGCTAAAGAATGCCTTGTTTTTACTGGTGCATTAAAAACATAAATAAATCAGGCAGTGTATAGCTTACAACCATGTAGCACTGCTGCCTGCCTTAAAGTCTTAGTGGTGTGCTTTAAGAGTATTCATGTTATCACCTGATCTTTTCTACTTACCATAATAATTAATGTAGGAGCAGTACGCAGAGGGACCAGCTCCAAGACCACAGAGGAGAAGAAGAAAGAGCACATTTCAAGAGGACTCCTTCTCTCAAATAAATAAAGAGGTACTTGAAAACCATATCAAATATCTAAAGCTGAATTTAATAACCACTTTTTACAGACCTTTTTTTGTTTTCCATTGAATTATGCAATATTATCTGAAAAAGCAGCATCTATAATTATCTGACAACAGGATTTGAATTAAGTACAAGGAAATGGTGATTAAAAGCATGTTCTTTATCCCCCAAATTTAGTGAATTTTTACTTAAATAAAGGCTTTGGGAAGACAGGACAGCAAAATTCCCTATCCAACTTGTAAATGTGTAAAACACTTTTATTTTTTCTTTCCTGTTTGTCTAAAGTACTGTGTACATAGATTTCACTCATATCCCCAAAAGTCAGCTTTCAGGCAGTAGAAATAACAGAAATAAGTTAGTGTAATAGTGCCTTTTTTGTTTGTTTGTTTTGTAATGCCTTGTTGCCAGCAGTGGCATTGTCCCTACTGGATTCCAATGATGTGACTTCGGGTAGGCAGCACGGAGCTTTGCAAGAGCCCAGCTCAGCTCCGCTCTGCTTCCTCCTTACAGCAACTTCTCCCAGGTGCAGCCCGACCTTCCTGCCCTGCCTTGGTGGGAGTGGCAGCCCCAGCTCTGCCTGGCACAATGCTGACCTGCCCTCCCACGGACACAGGAACTGCAAAGGGCAGGAACAGGTAGGGAACCAATGCCCCAAGCATCACAGTGGAATGCCTTGCTAGAGCATGGCATCGCCAAAAACACCACAAAGAAGAGCATCTCCTTCATAATGAATAATCTGGCCCTGTTGAGCCCTTTCCTTCCTGAAGTTCTGCTTTTATAAGAAAGCATCCCCTTTGAAGTTCAGCGAGTCAGAATAAATGATATTGTTTAAGAGAATCAACGCTCACTGAGTCATGCAAAATTCTTTAATGTAGACTAGATTCAAGAGACTGAGGATGAGCATGTATACTTTAATCCAGAGAAAATTGTATGAAGTGGCTGAGACTTTACTAAATATTTCTGTGAAGCTGTAGTGAGGATTTCACTCCTTTTGCTCCTTCAGCTTTGTCAGTCTCTTCTTTCTCACTCCTTACCTCTGCAGAAGGGCCAGCATACAGCTGGCCCTTCAAATTACTTGGTGCAACTCTACGAATGCAAAGACTACAGATCACTTACACAAACTTTTCTAGTGATTAGCAGTACAGGTTGCCATAAAAAGCAGACAGCTTCTGGTACAGTGAGCTAATTATGTGGTTCCTACAAAATAATGGAAACAGAAAGTAATTACGCTGTTGTAGGCATTACTGCTAACATACTACCTCTTATTTTGGTACCATCGCAGATAATTAGCTCATGTCACCACACCGGTATTTTTCTCTGTGCAGTTTTACACCTCAAAAAAGTAGAAAAGTTCCATGATTAATAACTACTCCAGAAAGTTTATAAAAGACCCTCAAGAGACAAAGGACCACAGAAGCTTCAACTGGCCAAGAGATCAAGTACCAGCAACAAATGCACTCTGTGATGGAAAACCTGATTAAAATTTCTCAAAGAAATCATTATGGGTGAGAAACTAATTGAAAGACCTCCCTCCTGCCAGAGCTTTGCTAGAAAGAGAAGACTTCAAAGGCATAGAGGGAGAGCTAATGTTTTCACACTTAAAACTGAAAAAAGGCAATCCTCATGTTTGTGTTTGTTCAGTACACACTTCTCAAATGTTGCCCCCTCACGCTCTAAATCTGCTGGGTGGAAGATCTAAACCTTGAATATACAATGCTCTTTAGCTGGGGTGTACAGTGCTATTCTTCCATGCTGTGTGCCTGCCTATTCATGTGCTTTTATTCTTTATTCTTCAGACTGATATATAGTAAACAATATGGTTAGCCACTTAAAATTCTCTGGGTTATTAAAATGTGAGTAGAGCTTTTTTTCCTCTCTCCTGGATTTCATCTGGAACCACTACCTAATTAATATCCAGAACCCAGCAGGAATCTGAATAATAATAAAAAAAAAAACCAACTTTTGTTGTTCCTTAAATAAATCTGTGTAATTTAAACCATAATCATGGGGATTTCATCAAAAGTAACTCAGTTCTTCCAAATCCCACACCATCGTTACAAACAACTTTGTAGTGCAATTTCCAAGGCAAGCTATCTCTTAATTTTCATATTTTAAAGGAAAACATTTCTAATGATAGCAAGGATGCATTTTATATGTAAAAAGCTGGGATCTGATGGTTAGAACACAATGTACTTCCACATATCTTCTACCAATGCATACAACATACTGTAAAGGATCAGTTCATACAAATCCTTCCTTCTCTCAAAGACACATTGTCTTATCAGTCAAGAGCTAAGGTGCAGTTGGAGTATAATGTAAGTCCATTTCTCACAAGCTTAGAGCTTAAGCACTTTGTTATTGGTTATTAGGGCTGGACTCCTAGAGATAAACCTACAACTACTGTACACCAGTGAAGGGCAAATAAGCAAAATCCCTGACAGAAGTCTGTTGTAAAATGATGAATAAGCCTCCTAAATTGCCATAAGGCGCTAGTCACAATGGAATTGTATTTGTCAGACATGCATTGTAACCCTAAGGTTATCATAGTGGGCCAGCAGATACAGGAGGAGTGCTTAACACTATCACCCCCTAATCATATCTCCTACAGGCTAAAAACTCTGCAGGGAGCATTACCACTTAAAGAGGTGGTAATGTTTCTATGGACTGAATGCAGACAGCATTTGGTAGAAAGAAAAAACCTATAGAAAAGACTGACAGATATATTCACATGTACACCCTGAATTGAGATATAAAAAAAAAAATCCTTGCAAATCATATCCCCAAGGCTAGGGTTCTAAATAATAAAGTACTGTAGATTACTACTTTATTAGTTTTTTAAAAGCTTATGAAAAATTATTTTTTGCCTGTGGAAAGACATTTTATCTGAAATTATAGCAACTCCAACAGTTTTAAGATATCAAATTTAGAAACTAACCAGCTGTAGGAAATAGATGATATACCCCATTCTTGCAAATTAAATTCTCTAGTTCTAGTCCCCCATAAGATATTTAATTGTATTTATCTTAAGCTTGACTAACACTGATGTACATTGGAAACCATGACTAGCTAATATTCTAAATCCTATTTATTACCAGATATGGCCAAAAATATGACAAAATTATTTTTCCCCACTGAAAAATAATAACTCTTGCAGAAATATTTGCCCTCAAAACCCTCTGACTGGAAATGAAGCCCAATTATCAGACACATACAAATGAGTGAAAGCAGTTCCAAAATAGTCCTCAGCCTAGTGATTAGGACATTCCTGCGAGAAATACGAACATCCTCTCATGATTCAGAGGAAGGAACTGAGCCTGGGTTTCCTTGCAGCCCAGATGATTGTTCTGGTCACTGGGCTATGCTGTCATCCTGCTCACTTGCTCTATTCCCCCCTGCCCATGACCACTAGGACATTCAATTATTTATACCAAGTGGAACAACTCCAACAGGAGAGATTGAGGCACATTGCATGCACCTGCTCTTCCATTCATATTTTGCACATTAATAAAAATTTCAAAAGCTTGACTCTTTTAGGACAAAGGATCATTTTCTGTCCAGTCCCATGTATTTTGTGACAAAAGAGAAAAGAAAATGGTCACAGCATTTGTAATCGTGTATTTCAGCTTTTCCACTGTTCTTTATAAATATGTGCACTTACAAACACATGTAAAATATGGTAAATCTTCAGATAGGAGAAAAATAAAAATTAAGCACCTCTGATCATTTTAATGTATGTAACATAAATAGAATCCTCTTTCTCATAAGCTGAGTACTAGGTAATTCTCATTCTCATTTCAAGGATTATCATCCAATAGTAGCATTTTCGTTTTTAAATATCAGGCATGATGTTAAACATAGCAGAAAGAGCAAAATACAAACCCATTCAATAAAATGTTCTCCAAAGAATCAATAAAAAGGATGTGGGGGACTGCTGCATTAGAGTTTTAAAGTACAATCACACATGATAATAAAGAGAAAAAAGGCAGAGTTGTGCATCATGATGCTTCTGCGGTCTTTGTGATGATTTAGAAAGCCTTTTGTATTCATTCATGTTTAGGCAAACAAGAAATTTAAATATCAACAGCTTTGCAAAGACACAGCAACACAGCATAAATGTTTGTTTTGTGGAATGCATGAAGACATGATTAAAAACCCAGTTTCTTGGTGTTCTTTATATGATGTCTTTAACTTATGGTCATTCATATGGACCTCTACTGCTTGATATCACTATATATGACCTTTGGATTGCCTTTCTGTCAAGTAAAAGCAAAATCAAGCTCCTTCACCCAAAATATTGAACAAGTAACAGAATACCTCAACATTTTTCCAAAGAGAAGACACTGAGTTTCAATATTTGTGAGATTAAAATCACACAGAAAAATGGATATGGTCTTACTAACACAATATTGGACAGCAGATTTGGCTGCAGATATAAGTTTCTTGTACTCAGCAAGGAGAGTATTCTCCTACTAGGCCATGGAGACCACAAAAGGCAGAGCTCCCTTTTTCCTGTCTATTATCTTATCCCATGAAGATATTCTCTCCTCTTATCCCGCACCCCACTGGCTCCATTGCAATTTAATATGATGAAGATTTACACCTCCAGAGACTGTAGCAATGTTTTTCAGGAAAAAGAGCCCACCTCTTGGCTTGAAGAGCCAAGAACTCAATTTCACTCATTGCTTGATTTATAATGCAAAACCACTTATTGCAATTTACATGAACACTGCTCTCACTCTTTCTTGGTCTAGGAAAATCATTGTTTAAATAAGGGAAACAATGGGGTTTTGCCATGGAAATTAGAATGTTGCTGTTCCCCATTTAGGAGAAAAGACTAAGGCTATCAAGAGGAGTAAAAGGATAAGACAAAGAATTAAAAACTGCTTATCAAGGGAAAATTCCTTGATAATTGGACACTGAGTGTCCAACCAAACTTTTTCTACATTTCTAGGTTTACACAAACTGAGAGAAAGAACCTTCTCTCTAACATGTTGCAATTCCATATGTAGGCAGACAAGTATTTAATGTGATGTGCAGTGTGAACCCACCCACAGCAGTACTTCTGTATTTTGTATAAAATATTATTTTTCGTTTTAGTGAAAGAACCAATAAAACCTATCACACAAGCTGAACATCCTACCATCCCACACTCCCCCCCCCCTTTTTTTTTTCTTTTTAAGCTGCATTTGACAAGCAGCCAGTTTAAGCAGTTAAAGTCGTTGCTCAAGTGGCAGGCACATAGATAAAAGCTCCCTGTTTGGAAAAGCTGGGCAAGATTTTACAAGGTGCTGTGAACTGCTGGCACTGCAGTTCCATTCTAGAATAAGATTGCAAAAGGTGGGCTACAGAACTATGAAGAAAGGATTAGGAAAGAATCAAACTTTCCTGTATGATAGAAAAATACAAGAATCTCTTTACATCTCAGGAATATGCAGTCTGGGATGTACAACTTATACCAGAGTAGCTTGTTCTGCATTGCAGATACAAGAAAAGCAGCCATTAAAGTAACTTTTGAGGCCTTAACCTCTGGGATCAGCAATGGTAGATCATATTTTCTTTTCTATTCAATCCTGCATTTACAAAAGTCTTCCTCCAAGCTCTCCTGGTTTTTCCACCAGCATTTATCTCCAACACACCCAAGTTACCCAGATTCTCTGAATACCCCCAGCAAGTCAACTTCTGCAGGAAAACAGGCTGAAGAACTCCCACCGACATCAGTGACGGTTGTCTGTAATACGTTCTAGCGGATGAGGTGCTGTTTTATGCAGGGCATCAGCTGTCCCACACCTACAGACCTGCTGAGGAGCTCTTCCTTGGAGCCTTCCACGCCACGGGACACACCCGTTCAGCCTCAGCGGTGATGGAAACCCTTGGCAGCCCGGGCAGAGGCACGGCTGGCAGGCACACGGTGCCCGCAGTGTCCCCAGGCTCGCCCTGGCCGTGCGGCAGCGGTGCGCTCAGGGTTTGTTTCCAGGCGCGGAGCAGCAGATGGCACTGTCCGCTGTGCCTCGGCTCCGCGGGGCACCGCCGCACGCCCAGCCTCGCCCCAGGGCCGGCCACAGCCACACACGGGCCTGCCATGTTCACCCACAAGGAAAAATGCTTGTCTCAACGCCGTACCCTTGTACAGTACCGCAGCTGTCGGTGAGCGCTCAGGGCTGGGCTCAAAGCGCCCCGCGCAGCTGCGCCCCAGAGGAGGCTGCACCAGGGATGGGTGAGCAGCTCTGCCGGTCCATCCATGGCAAGCTGTGGGTGGCCACCTATGGAGAGGGATCGTTTTTCCATATCAGAGCTGGATGCTAACTGGAAGAAGATCAAAAGCAGAAGGAAGTGCAAGAAAAAGAAACAATAGGAAATTAGTTGGCGGGGAAGGCTGGAACAAGCATTACCTCAACAAAACTAAACAGAGAGACAGACTGAGCAATTTGTGGTATCTCTGTTTATTTTGCCTTGTGACATGAAAGCAGGCTGTGCAAAAGGGATGGACGCTTACTCATCAGATCTACTTCTTAGTGCTGATCCTTCATGTCCAGTCCCTATTGAAACGAAAGGAAGTTCTTAACAATTTTATTAATTGTTGCATTCAATCATTTTTAATAAATGAAAATATTTTTCACTATGAGGTACTATACCATACTAAAAGGATTTTAAGTATCTTTGTGAATTCCGTGTCTATGTACCTGCAAAGCCTTCTCATCAAGCAGCTGCCTTGATTCACACTAAAAACAGTTAAGCTGCATGACTTGCAGAGTAGTGATTCTAATTTACAACTTCTTGACCTGTTCTCCCACATTTTCTTTACTCTCAGCCAGAAAACCACTGTGGTCCCAGTCCCACACTCTCAGACCATGCTAGCTTCTACCAGTGCTGGTTCAAATGCACAGCATGCCCAGAGGCTGATGGATGTCAGTAGTCCAGGACACAGGAGCAGCATTTCAGGGGAGAGATGGAGTAACCAGGGCTGAGCAGGTCAGGTGTTTCCATTCGTCTCTGCTGTGCCATAAACTCACAGGTAGTCTCCTGAGTAGCCTGGTTTGAAGGCTTTATAAATCATAATGATGGTTGCTCAGAAATTTTCCTGTGAAACATGTTTCTGTGAGAAAACATCAATTTATCACCACTAAAACATTCTAAGGGTATGCACATTAATTTTGAAAAAAATGGGGAAGGATCCTCACATGACCAACATGTTTCCAATGTAAATCTTACTTGCCCAGCAGCTTGTCTGCCTTGTATGCTTGCAGCCCACATATGTGGCTGTTTGATCCATGGAAACCCTGTTCCTGAGCCAGCAAAGCTTGGACTTTGGGACTGCCAGCACCCAGCAGGTGTTCCCCCCAAGCTGCACTGGCAGGGACCTATACAACTCACAGAGTCTTACAAAGGCCCAGAGGACAAGAGCCTCGCACACACTCACTCACACTCACTCATACACAGAGTCAAATGGAAATAAATAATAGAAATAATAGACAAACAGTTTAAATGTCTGGGTGCAGAATCTTTTTTGAAAATTTTAGCATACTGAGAAATAACACGTCAAAAACAGTGCCCTCAGAATATCACAAGCAAATCTTTTGCTGCACTATTAGAAAAGGAGACCAAGCCCAATCACACACTATCTTTCAAATGCCAAATGCAGTGCAGAAGTCAAGATCAGAAGTGACTGTCTCTGACAAGCCCACTCAGAGACAAAAGGTTTCATATTCGACTTGTTGCCACATGCTGCCAAGTAATTGTTCTGAGAATTAAATTTGTGAATGCAATGATGGTGAAAGGAAATGCTGAACTCTTTGCTGTACCTCATAGCATTGCAGGAACCCTCAGATGAGAAGAAAAAGCAGCAAGCACAAAACTGTAGAATAAAACGTTCTAAAGAGACAAAAGAAAACTGTATGAGAGCACGACTTAAAATAAAATGAGATGTCTTTATATAAATGTTTGATTACTAAATGAGTGCCTTGGAGAAACCCAGTGCTCTCCCTCCCTTACTGGTTTTCCTTTGCAAAAGCAAAATCAGTTCTATTGTTACACTGTCAAGCTAGATCTATTTATATTCTGGGCAAAAGCTCTTCTCTGTACTGGTGTCCTTTCACCCGCTCAAAATAAATTGACCTCCTCATGAGGAGGTAGATTAGTTACTATTATGATAGCTCTAAAACTGAAAACTGGATATTACAAGCTAAACTCTGGTCCTGTATAGACACCAAAACAAATCCAGTGTTTTACTGAAGTCACTTTGGAATTGCAAAAGGGTAAATCTGGCTCCATGTCACTCAGAGTAATGTTTTCAATGTGGACAAAATAAAGAAAGTTGGAAGTCTAAATTTGCATGAAATCACACTGAGAAATCTGAATAATAAATAAGAAGTGTAAGAGCAGAGAAATCTGCCTTAGATTTCTTATTAGCACATATGTTCTAGGCCTTTATTTTCCCTGCTGCTTATTTCCATTTATATCTTTCTTCAAAAAACCCAAATCCTAAACAATTACATTGAATCAAGTGATATTGGAAGCACAAAAAGTTGTTTGTGTTGATATTCATTTAGCGTACGTGGGTTTTGTTTTTCTTTTTTTTTGCTTCAGGTGAGTTTTTTTTTGGAAGACGAGTTACTCCTATTCTGCACTCATTTAAGGTGTCAAACACTTTGGAGCCATTGGGCATCTTTTGATCAGTCTCAAGAGATTTTGTATTAAGTTCTCAATAAAGTCTGTAAGTGGACATCTTTGTGGCTCACTCTGATGGAAAAAACCCAATGAGTTTAACTACTAAATATCCCGAAATCAGTGTCTACCACCCATTTCCATTTTATTTTTCATTTTTGGAGATGCATTGAAGAAAGAAGAGCTGGGGAAGAAGAAAGGTGCCTTACCACTATGACACCATCCCTTCTTCCTGGAGGGGAGACAATTTGCAAACAGCCCTTTGACATGTGAAAGGGGAAAATTACATTTCCCTCCTAGCTCTGTATAAAATAATTGGAAAATGTGGAGAGAGAGTTTTAAAGGAGAGTCTGAGAAAATAATAAAACCAAAGAGCAGATGAGAATTTGTGAGGGGCCCCTAGAGGTAACGGAGAGATCTGAAAATCAAACACGCTTAATGTATTCCTGTGTTCCCTTTTGTATATTTAAATATAGGGCTAGGAGGAACCACTGTAATAAACTAGCCTGACCTCCTGTGCAACAGAGACCACAGGTCCTGCCTGAAATAATTCCTGTTTGAGTTAGGGCTTTTTTCCCCTAAGGGGAGAAGCAGGAGGAGGATTCCACAATAAAATCCTTGCACTATTTCAGCTCCCCTGTGAGGCACTGGATCCCACCGCATGCTCTTCACCAGCTCTTGTTATGTCTTTCCAGTAAGTTTTAATATAAACAGGTGACAATCTAGTCCTTTAAACAGTGTAAGAGGGGTCAGCCTCTGCCTTTACCACTACCCAGAGTGGTATGCCATTAACTAACTCTAATATGTTAGTTTATTTTTTTTAAACAAGATAAACAGGGCTCAGCCCACAGTTTCCACTCTCATTGCAAGCAGACCGTTGCTTTAGGACCACTGTGGTCTGAAATACATTCAAAGCCTTTACCCCAGTTCTAATTTTGCTGTGAGTGTATCTTTAAAAAGAAAAATTGTTATGATGACAGCTAAAGAAAGCTGGAGTCTCTGGGGCCAGTGTCATGTGTTCACATCAGGAAACTGACCACTGTTGTTAAAAATTAAATGCTTGACATGAACTAAAGTCCCAGAAAAATATGATTCAAGTCTTTCAGCAAGCACTGTTTATGAAAGCTTGAAAGAGCTGAAAGCCCAATATGATTTACATCCTGGGAGCTGGTATGCAACTTAAACTTGTTCTTTTTTCAAATTCATCTTGTCATCCATAGATAAATATAGACTAGGACAAACCAAAATAAATGGGTGGGTACCAAAAGCCACAAGACAACTAACCATAATGGAGGTACTTGTCCTCCTGTTCAATAGCAAAACCAGCATATACTTGGTTTAAATAGCTGGTTGGGGTAAAATGAGTATTACTGGACAGGAACACTTAGCCAGTATGATCCAAACAAGTCAAAAAATAGCCAGAGTACAACCACATAAAACAAAACACTGACCAGATTTAAGTATAATTGGTCACCCTCCCATGTTTTCGGATTCCTATTATTATAGCTTAGGAGGCTCTGTAATGTACCTTTGGAAAAAGTCTGACAATTTCACTGGGCTTCCAACCTTTGCACTTCAGTAAGATGATCCACTGAGAATGTTACTGTATGAGACCAAAAAGAAATATTAGAGCCCACTTTACACACAGAGGTGCAGCAGACACGTCTGTGACTGTTCATCACCACCAATGTCTCCAACCCTGTTTGCTCAATGGAGCCACATTATGAAGGCAATATCTGAGCAATCCCAACTTTGCATGTTCCACCATAACAAGGTATCCTATTTTCAGCCTACAAGTGGCATTTAAATAAATATTTGTGCTACAACATTGGGAAATAAAGGCCAGACAACATCCCACTGTTTCCAGGATGAGCAAATCCAGTGATTAGACCAAAAGTCCCCAAGAACACTTGCTTGGGGCGGCGAGAAGGATTATTTAACCATGTTACATAACACAGCAGGCTGAATGGGTGCTTTATATATGGGAACAAATTCAATAGTATTTTCTTCACTTGAATTTTTTTAGCTCCCCTTTTCTAACCACTTTGGCCTGTGCTGTTCTCAGCCTCCCTGATGATACACCTGAATTCCACCCACAGTATTTATTCTAATGAAAGTACCAAACCCTGGCAGCTCTCCTCCTGCCAGGAAGGCCTGGCTGTCCTGCAGCCCCAGGAACACGAGAACATCTGTGCAGACTTGGCATATGGCACTGGTGTCCTCAGCCACACAAGGCCCACCAGCTTAGCTTTCACAAACGCCTTCATGATTTAACAAGCAGGGCATGTAGAGCACTACTGACATTTCCTATCACAATATTTATAGAATGGTTACATGAATATATAGAGAGAAAAGCCTTGCAAAACTTTGCGAAGATTGGAATCTTTCAGAATTAGAATAAGACATGACAGGAAGCATTTGAAGTTATCATATCCACATACTAACATGTACACATTCAGTAATTTGTTCACAAGCCCACTGCTGTTTTGAAGAGGGAAAGAAAATCATATGTGACTGTATCCATTGTTTTTCCTGGTCCTTAATCTCTGCTTCCCTTCTTCTCACAGATTGTAAAATCCACTAGGAAGGATTCTCTCTTCAATGTTTAGAAAGGGCCTAAACAAATCACTGCCACTAAATAAGCATGTATTAAATGGCATCCCAATTTCGAATCACAAGGGGCTGGAAAGTGCAATTCAAACAGCTGCTTTTTTCATTTATGCATCTCCAAAGGTCAACCATGAGCTTGAATGTATAATACATAATCTGCCTGTGCTCATCAAAGGAGAGTTCCAATCGTCAGTTACTTTAGGGAGGAAAGAAACCAGTCTGCCTAACACCTAGTAAGATGCCCTGTGGGAAGTAAAACTGGTGTCAGAAGCAATGTGGTGATGGTCAGTTCTTTATCTAATCTTTGTAACAGTTGAATCAGTCAATGCTTAGGTTTTAAATTCTCAATCAACAAGAAATATATAATCTTTGATTTCAGGAAAGCAGACTTCAAAGGAACACAGTTTCCTTAGACAAGTGACTAAAATTTTGTAACATACAGAATCTCACCATTAAATATAAAAGCCATGATAATCCTAAGTCAATTTATAATGCCTCTTTCTTTCACATTTTCTTTTAAGTAATGAGCTTGTAAATCATTAATAATAAGATAATGACATTTAAAACATTTGTGTGAAATATTTAAAGTTATAACAAAATTTAAAACACATAAACACCTGAGGTGGCAGGAATTGTTTACTAGTAGAGCATTAAAGTATTGATACAGAGTTTATGAAACCAAATTTAATACAGTATATTTTATTCTAGTTGCAAAGTTCTAATTCCCATTGAACCAGATGGGAACTGAAAATTAAAAGAATTCATGCTACATGTGAAAGAGGAATGTAGTATATTCTCAATAAAGAATAAGTATAGATAATTCACAGTTATTTTAATGTGGCATGAACAGTTTACAGAGAGGTGTAGTTCTGGAAAATTTATAATTAGAAGTAGAAATGGACTGATAAGTAGTGCAGCAAAATGTACTTTGTGTAATGCAGTACTGGCACATAGGGATATTTAAATTAAAACTATGTAACCCTTTAAAAAGGATACCCTGACTAGTATAAATTGTTCATTCAGAATTTATCCACAGACAGATTTGAGTGGGTGAGTCCAGGCTGATAATGTGAAAGGTGCTGTTAGCAAGCCAACAAATCTCTGAAATCCAGTCCCAGGCAGACTTTCTGGTCACCACAGTCTTGCTATTTTTCTTTCATCAAATGATGGCTTGGGTACCACAGACACTGCCTTCCTTCCTAAGCAACATTTTTATTCTATCCATATTGTCAATCACAGAAAGGACAAGAAGAGTAACTAATCCACAGATTTCACTCTCCCTAATAAAGCAAAGGAAGGTAGAACAGCCAAAAGTAGCTCAGGAAGATGGTCAAAGACTATTTCCTACCACTGTAGCTGTATCTGCTGAGGGATAAAGGAAGACATCTGACTTATTGGCACGGGCTGACAAATTTCCAAGCCAGTAATGTCTAAGAGGGCCATTTTTCTCCATAGTTTGATATCTCTCTTACAGTTTCTGCTAGTTTACTATCCAAGATTTTTTTTATATCACCTTAGCAGCTTAGTGAACAAACTGTAACAATTAAAAAGACCAGTTTTCATCATTGCTCTAGATATTGCTCTAGTCTAATATCTAGTGATATTAGAGTGATAAGGAGTGGAGTTTATATATAATAGTGTTTTTATAATAAAGTGGAGTTTTTATAATAGTGTTGTTTATATATTTGCAGAGCTACCAGATCTACTGGTCAGACCCAAACCCAAAGTCTAAGAACAGAAACTGGCTTCATTTTATTTTTAATAAGTGGCAAATTTGATTGATAAAATTATGTGCTAGTATGGTTTATTGTAACTTTAATAAAGGAGAAAATTGTAGCAAGCATTCTGGGACAGCAATGCTGTGATTATCAAGGGTTAAAGAGGTGCAACATGAGGAAAAACAGAGCTTATAAATGTTATATACTCTCAGATAACTAAAAATGTAGCAAAGGAAGATTTAGAGGAAAAAACAAACTGGGGCAATTTACCCATTAAACACATCTCAGACATACTAGGGAGTAATTCCATTTTCAGTCAAAGATTCCCTGATGTCAAAGTGCCCACAAAGATGCCAAAAAATTTCTCTCTCTCTATGTAATGCATATTTTCTTTTCTACAGTAAAGAGCACATTCTATCTGCTAGGGGCAGACCCTTGTATTTTGCATGGCCAAGGGACCTCAGACATAAAGACTGATAGCATAATCTCCTGTTTAGCCAGACTATCCTGTCACAGACTGGCCACAAGCAGTTTGCTCTGCATGTAAAAGCAGCCAAATCCCAAACCAGAAACCTGCAAATACAGAAGAATATGGAGAGGTCTAATAGACTGCTTGAAGATGCTGGAGGACATTTTGGATGTATGAACTCAGCTCTTGAAAAACACCAGATTGGGTCCCTGAAGAAGAAATTACTTCTCCTGAATGCATCAGGCTTAAAAAGGAAACTCAATTGATAAATCTGGTCAGTTTTGGGAAAGAAATGGTAGGAATTTATGAATCTAGGGTTGCACCTTAAAAGCTGATTTGAGAGATCAGCCGGGGTGTTAAGCATTGCACTACACACAGAAGAATCTGACTTCCAGTACACAAACTGACATGCTAATAAATCCATAGAAAAAAACAACATGAAAGCTGACACATAAATAATTCAAATGTATTGCCTGTTTTTTAACAAGGTCCTACTATTCCATAAACATGAGAGTAAAAGTTTTAAAAGAAAATTGTTTTCCTAATCTTTTTCATTAAAACAAATATGATGACATTTATTCTATTTTAAAACTATTCCTAATCAAAGCCTTTCAATCAGCCTCATACTTTCTTTGCTAATTGTGACATACTTCAGTGTGGACTTTCACCACTGACCCAGAAGGTAGTGTCTTTGTGTCCTGATATTGTTTGGGGTTACTAAACTCACACAAAAACTACAATCAGTAATAAAAATGGGGTCCAGCTTGCTTGTTTGATCTTTAATCATCATGCCTTCATATTAATATGATCTTGATTGCTAATCACAGGACACTGATCTCTTAACTCAATTAGCTGCTACCTTCAACTTGTAAGTTTTAAAGACCATATTTAAAACCCACTTTTATAAAAGCAAACAAAAATCTAAGAACTTGAGAATCTTCTATTAATTCAGACTTGCTTTTTATAAACAACACACATCTGAGAGAGCTCTCCATCATGCACATGACTAACTCTTCCATCACCAAAGTGGTATGTGCAGAGCTAACAAAGAAGCCCTGGAAAGACTTACTAGCTAGTTTCACTACAAGGTGAAACTCACCAAGTGGGGTCAGGAATATCTCAGTGGGGAGTTCTAAGGTTACTGGTAGGAAATGGGTATTCACAACTACTAGCTAAATTATTTTTTAACTTAATGTGTTGGACAAAGGGGGTGATTGGTCAAGTTCTTCTCTCAGGAACATAAATGTAATTCTGAAGTGACTCTATTGACCTGAGCACTGAAGTAGAAATGTGAATCTATTTCTATCTGAAATGTATTGCAGCCTGTCACATTAGTTCTGTGATCCTGGCAGATCCTACAAGTGAACAGGGTCAAGACATGTCAGTACACAGATGGGAGATTGTCAAACATCCTCTAAGCGGTTGGAGGAAGAGGTGTTGGTACCTGCGTAGCCCTCCCTTTCCCAGCCTATCTCCTTAGGGCCTTTCTGTGTGATGTCTACTTGGGCCCAAACCTTCTCCTCACCTTAGCTACAGTGCAAGGAACCCCAAGAGACATTTACAGTCCCACAGTTGTATGCTAAAGCACATGAATTCTTCCACTCATCTGTTTTCATGTCCCTCAAGGCTTCCTCAGGTCATACCTCTGACAGCAGCTCTCTTCCTCCCCCATACCCAGCTGGAGGAGCTGCTTCCACAAATAGGCCCTGTTACTTTTCCATCAGGATGTGGTTTCTCACCACAGATCTGTTTTCTGAATTACTTAAACCAGCAAACACCCTTTGGACTGAAATGTTGTAAGAAATTAATTCACCAGTCAGTGTGCTGTGTGTAACAACAGGGAGTCAGGAACTGCTGCATCCCAGGTGGAATGCCTGTCCTTGCCAGGTGCTTGGGTTTTTGGGGCATGGCAGGGAAGCAGGTCTTTGCAGTGAGATGATGTAAGGCTCATTTTCAGACAATTTAATCAAATTTAGAGCTTGTTTGTTCGCAGAACTGCATCTATCCAAAGGGTTTGCTTGGTTCTAGCCCTTGTAATAGTGGCTCTGACCAGTGATCCCCACAAAATATATTTACACAGTTTGGGTGGACAACCTAAAATATTGAAAATTGAAAAATTTTTGACTGGATCTGTGGCGAAGATGAACTGAATTTATGCTTTGTGTGATGTTAGGTGGCAGTATGCCACTATGTTAAAGATCTGATATGCTTTCCAGAGCTCTGGGAACATTTGGGATATTAACCCTGGAGCTTCAGGCAGACTGCAAATTTCCATTCTACTGACCTACATTATTACTGCAGTCTTAATGCCTACAGTAGTCTTTGCTTCTTGTCCCAAACTTCCATTTTTCTCAGCAGACAACCTGAGAGACTTCATTATAGGGTAATGATCTGAAAGTACATCATTAAATATATAAAGCACTTCACAATTATTTTAATTTTATGAAAATATATATGCCTGATGTTATTAGTCAATAAAAATTCTTAAAAGATAGAAAAGTAGAAAAAGTCAGAATATTCTCTTAAATCATTAATATATTTTTTCAAGTTAACAGCACAATTTTCACCCAATTTTAGTCCTTATCTATTATGTAAACCACTGCAAAATACCAAAACACACTAATAAAGCGTGCAATCCATAAATAGTCAGTCCTAGTCTTTTAACAAATGATGAAAGCTTCACTTCTTCACAGAAAGTTAAAAACTCCCACATGAAGCGACTTAAATTTTGCCCATTCTCTGCCTTATAACAGTGCTTCAGTATTTTAATTATCTGTGGCTCTGCATATACATGACAATAGGATCAAGCCTTATAAGACAAGTTCTCCTTTATTTCCACTTCCCAAAAGTCACTAAACTTTCAATGAACTAAGACTGCAGGATCAGTTCTGCTGTGCTCTAATTTTAACATCTGAAAATCGCAATAATCAATAGGGCTGAACAATCCATGATTTTAAATTAAAAATCAAATAAAATCCACATGAATCTTCTATCATCGAAAAGGCCCTTAGATAAGACACACAAATGGATTTTCTAAGCTTGGCAGATTATAAATAGATGTAGGTACAGATAAAAACTTTTTGATGTTATCTTCAACACGAACTTTCCAATAATTAACCAACTCTGAGCAGTATAGAGGAACAGTTTTATTCTTGTGTCTTCAGTACATCTCCTGCTTATCTGGCCTCAGGTCTCCCTATTTTATACTTGCATGAATGGCAAGGAATCCTTTACTTAGGGTAACAAATAACAAAAGTATCTGATTTGCAGATTTGTTTTGCTCATAGAATATCAGTAAGTAGCTGCAAGTTCCTCTCATTAAAGAGATGTATTAAAAGATATTTAAAACTTTATGGAATTCAGGTACTCTAGAAAGTGAATTTCACTGGAAAGCTGAAGTATTTTTTCCACAGAATACTTGCTGATCAAAATGATTATTTTTTTTTAATGTCTTCAGTTCTTATGGAGGAAAAAAACACCACCATGCTTTTGAGCAAATTTGAAATTGTGTGTAAAATAGATAACAAATTAAGGAAAACAATGTTTCCATTAAAAAGTAACACATATAAAAGCAACTAGTTCGTTAATAATTATTAGGTTCCCAAAAAGGATTTCTTGTTGGAATGTTTCAGAATGGAGAAATGGTTTCTAAAACTATGACTGATCAATAGAAGACAGCAGCCCCTAAGTCTTCTAGCACCAGCTAAAAACTGCTACAGCCACATGATACAAAGTGTTGGTCTGGTATAACCTCACTCTGCCAGTTCCAATTTGATCCATTTTTTTTGATGGGATAATTTCGTACTAGCAAAGCACATGCTGGATCGGGTATCATCTGTCTGTACCACTCAGGGTTTATGCCAGACAAAGTACAGCATGTCTTCTACAGTCACCATAAAAGCACAGAGCTGGGACAAGGCCTGTGTAATGAATATGCTTTGACTAATTCACCAGAAACGTGATCATGCCAAACCCAGAGCAAATTAGACCTGCTGGGTGATGCAACAGTGCCCAGGTCTACTGTTAATGATTGTGAATGGCACAGTCACAAAGCCACCAGAAATCATTTCTCTGCCCTAATTCCCAGAGTGCAGACTTTTTAGAAATAACATGCACATATTTGAAATTATGACTTTGGTTCTTAAAAAACAGTTTGGGGTAAAATGAGATTATTTTTCTGTAAACAAGTCCATGGTAGAACTTCACTATGAGCATGTTTTGGGTCAACCAAACAGAAAGAAGGTTTTTAATCATAAGAAAAAAACTATTCAAATCATGCAAACAATTTGTGAAGCCTAGATGGTGTTTAGAGGGTTTTTTCATAACAACAATTTTGTGGCAATAAACCAGCAATAGTAACAATTATCTAATGATCAGCATGTCAGGGCCTAGTTCAAGGATGCAGCAGGGTGACAGAGTGGTGGTCTGTCAGGGTCACTGAGGCTGGGTGTCTGCACCCCCTGCACAGCTCCACAGCTCACAGAGCCACTGCCTCAGTCCACCAGCAAACCTCAGGCCCGGATTCAATAAATCGTGTTCTAAGTCACATGGCCAGAAACAAAACATTTGGATATGTGATAAAAGATATCTTTGACTCCTCTGAAACATTTCTCATGGGTGCTGTGCTCATTTTGAAGCCCCTGCCTTTGCAGGCTCTGACACACCTCCCCAGCAGCGTTGCACGAGCAGAGCACAGTGGCGGTACCAGAGCACTGAGAAGGGGCCAACCAGAACTGTGTCATCATTTCTGTGTCTTTTCCCCACACAGTGCCCGCTCTGTGGGAATGCTGAGGCTGTGAAACTGCAGCAGGCACAAAATTACACGTTAGCTATCTCCATTATAACAGGCTGTCATCGTTCAGCGCAGAGCAGCCATTAATCATCCAACAATCATTCATCCATCCTCTCGGTGAAGCATTAAACTGTGGCCCTTTCTGTCTGTCTCTGGTGATCATCCAGGTGGAAATTAGAAATCCCAGAGTGCTTTTCAAAAAGAACAGGGGCTAACCTGGGTGACCCTCAATAATAAAAGGGAAAACCTGTTTCCATTGTCCACAGCTGTGTGTAAGCTATTGCCAAGTACATAATAGGCGCCACATTTACCTACACAGTCACTGCTTCTCCAGCATTTAACTCATTCATCTGTAGAGTGGTTTGGGACACCTTGAGTATGAAATATGCTCTGTGAAATCAAATTCCATTATCCCTTACAGCATGCTGACAAGCATTTTCAACCAAAAATTTCACACTGCCCCTATGATTCAATCTTAAAAGAGTCTCCTCCCGGTGTAGCAATTTGCAGTAGTGCTTCACCTTCATGCAGGGAACTAAGTGCTCAATACACCATAAAACATATGCTAATAATGGTGAGAGAAATTCACTTAACATGGAGAAATGTTTGTTGTTGGTTTTTCCTCTCTTTTTTCTTAAATTGGTTTTCTTTGTGGTTAAATTATGATGCTTGTGCTCTCTAGATTGAATAAAATCTTGTTCTTTCTTTTGGAGCTTCTGGGTGAAAGACATTTAGGGACTTAGATAATCACCTTCTTAACTAGATTTGATCTGATTTTGAGGTCATTTTCATGCATTAGCTTATAAGAATTACAACACAATTTAATAATAAATTTTGTTAATATAACTTAGCCTTGAAAAATTGCACTTATATTGAGCAAGTAATATTTTAATGTTTTATTCACTAAAGCCCAATTCTAAAGACATTTTGATCCATAATCGCAATGTCCTTAAGCACATCCAATTTTTCAGCCCAATGATGAAATTTAAAACCAGAAAAAACAAGCAGTATAAGGCAGTTAAGTGTCTCAGTCTCATTAGAAGAGGGTAGAAATTAAGCTTTTGATGCCCTTAATATTTTTAGTTTCTAGCTAAGGGCATATAAAGTAAATGTTAAGTGTTGACTGAGCCAAGAAGAAGGAGGCTGTGACCTCCAGAGGTCCAATCCCATCCCACACTTTTCCACAGGTTCATACTCTACTACCTGCTCATTTGAGAGAATTCAAAGTACATTGATTCATTTACAGGACTACAATGGATTTTGTGCCATGCTCATTGCTACTTTATCCAAATGGCAAATAAGAAAACAGAGAAACTGAACTACTGGATTTTGACTTAGCCTGCAAAATTCCATTTTAGCGAAGTTAGATTATATAGAAAAAAAAGAGGCACAAATACGGCTACGTAGAACAAGAATAAATATTGGCATAGAGGACATACCATTCATTATCCATGCTTTGGACCATAGCTCTGAAAAATTTCATAACTACACTTATATTAAGGGAGAGAAAAATGTGTTATTATTCTCTCACAGCTTTGTTTCAAATGAAGAGATTACATGGACTGAATTAATTTCTAATCATTCCCTCATGTGCACTGGAAGGCAAGATGCTCATAGCAGAAGGTTCCACATTTTTGTGAATTTGCGTACATGGATGTGCTCAGCTTCACACACCACTGACATGATGTTAGAAATCAAATATCATTAAGCTCTACCTACACTTTTGTGTACCAAGTTGATACAGTTAAAAACATACATATATTGGGGAGGTAAATGTGGCTAAACAACTGGAGAATGAGAGGACTATGAATGTAGAGTGCAGATATTTAATTCATTTTTTAATACAGCTTCCATGAGCACTAAACTTTCCAGTATGTTCTGCAATTAGGAATTATTTACAACATATGTTGGGCAATTGCACATTCCTTTTTGTCACACCCTCAGCTAAAAATCTGGGACAAATGGTCCTCAAATGCAAAACTAGGGAACACAACATTTAAAATGGCACACTGGAAACAGGAATGAACAACAAAATGCATGAAGCCATTTAGAAAGCCAAGGTGAATTCAGTACACAGGCATGAAACCTCATTGAAGCAACATCCTCCTGGTGTCTGAACTGCAAGTGTCCTGCCTGCAAGGAGCAAAAGAAAAAGGCCTGCAACTCCCCCACTTAATACATGGCTGGTTACTTGACCAATGATTTATATCAGGTGCCTAACATATCCAGTCTCAATTTTTCTGCAATTAAGGAGGGCAGGGCAGGCCAGTGACAAACGGTTTTCCTACAGCACTTTTGGCTTTAGCTATTATCCCTTAGATATCTTTAAACTAATTCACCCCTCTCTAGAATCCCAGGTTTGGGTTGATAAATCAAGCGAGACCTGTGTGTGCTGGGAGCTGATTACAGGGTCATTCCTCAGCAGAAATGTTTGACCATAGTTTCCCAACTTCATATTTTATCTAGCAGCTGGTGATGTATCATCACTAATCCAAATGCAAAGTATCAGGAAATAAAAGGAGGCGGTACTGTTTATAATAAATCACTGACAGGGAAAGCTTGACCTTTTCATTTCCTACAAGGTATTTCATTGTTAGACCACAGACAAACAGAATTTTTCATCTGGTGCTTAATATGCATCAGAAGAGAACAAAGGTTTATAAGACAAGAAGAGGAGGGTACTACCTCCACTAGATGACACTTATCTTTCCATAGATCAAAAAGGCAATGCTGTTAATAACACTTTTTTTTTCCTTAAGAATCTTTTGTTCTTCTTATTAGACTATAATTTAATAATAAAATTCATTGTTACCTTTCATTCTGAAGGAACATTCAGAGACTCTGTCAACTTTACAAAACCTTTTAAAAATGTATTATTTTAAAGAAAAATGCTTATCTTTAAAAACAAATATAAATGACTAACACCATAATAATGTAAAAATCACAAAATTATATCATTATTATTAATGCTCAAGCTGGAAAGGTATCCCCCATATGTTTTTATTTGTATGGCAAAAGTGGCTACAGGTGACATCACTGTTCAGACTGGACACAGCGCAAGTACTTAATAAAAGATTTCCTCTTCAAGAAGCTTCCATTTCACCTTTCACAAAAAAAAGGATGGGAAACAGAGGTACAAAATAGTCATGATTAATATATCTTCCTTGAAAAAAAAAGATAATCTGTTAAACTCAGGTATCTTGTTGGTCTGTCTCCCCTAAACTTCCAACAGGTTACATCATACCCAGCTGCAAGATTCAGCTCCTTGACAAATATAGCAGCCACAACATTTTTTTAAAAACACAAGAGGCTGTTGAGATACACATCCCCTTTCCTCCTTTCAAACAGCATGACCCAGCACCAGAGACACCAGGCATGGCTGCCTTTTCAGCCTGGAAGGATTCAGGCAATGGCTCTGTGTGCCTTAGCATCAAGAGCACTCTAAACACATATGTTCGACTACAATCACATGAAACAAACTCAGGATCAACAGCAGGTCACCTGTCCCTGTAGAAAATCACAAAGTTTTATGTTTGGGCTTCCTTTATGTTGGCTTCCTTTGAAAGCTAGTGAATTTCATAAATTCTTTCTGAAAAAGCCCAGGTAGGAGCTCAGAAAACCTGAAGACCACTTCAGGCAGAGCACATGAATGCAGCCTCATTGCTGTAAAACACCTACTACCGGGGTACCTTGAGCATGTCACAGCTTCTGCCAGTAGTGCAGGGGTCTTTATTTCCCCTTCTCCCTCTCCCAAAGAATCATACTAGAAGTGTTTCATTTGGATCTCTAACAGACCTTTCCTTCTTGGATTTTCAGTGGATACTTACATGCTGTGTTAGTACAGCAGAAAGCATTAAGAGATATTTTAGTATGGACCACTTACAGTTTTTACACCAGCCTGCACACTAAGTTTACTGACAGCTGGTGTCTTTAGCTGTATCAGCAGCCTCAAAAGTGACAAGAGGAGAGCAGAGTAGTGGCCTTACTCCTACTAGGAAGTTGGAGGTTATTGTAATCCTGAGGAAACATCAGCTCAGCTTGCTCAACAATAAAAATGATATTACAGCAATCCCTGTGGGTGTTTCTGTTGTATTGGTTGTCTCCAACCTCACCCTTACACGGAGCTGTCATATCACTACCACTAAGCTGCAAGTGGCTTTTTTAATTTGCCAGCATCTTAATGTATTTTACTATCATTAGCTGCTACTTCTCCTCTCACACAAAACAGGTTTAGAAAATCTATTTTACTAAGAGCTAGTATATCTAATTTGTATGAATTTACTAAAGCTTGTCAGTCACACTAAAGCATTTAATCATCTGTGACATTAAAATAAAACACTTTAAAACCTTTGGCAGAGAGTGTTCCTGTTAAGAAAGTACTGTAATAGTATTCACTCTGCTGGCAACACAGAAAAAAGCAGCAGAAATTAACATGAGCAAAATACAGTCATTCTCATCAAACTTCCATACTGGTCAAAGTTGGAAATTCTTCGATGCTCCTTCAAAGAACAGCTTATTCCCATTGTAATGATCTGAGAGGTTTCATCCTTCTATATACAGCAGCGATGTAGGCAGGGGGAAGCTGTTATAAAGTCAATACTAGGGGGTTTTAGTGTAATTAGAACCCCTCATTGCCCAGAGGGAAGAAAAAAAGTAGGAAACTTTCTCTCTGCTTTTATATTACTACTGAGAAAAAATCTGAACACTTAAATTAGAGGAGTTATCTTAAGGGGAATATCTTTTTGCCCTCCTATGCTTAGTCTTCACAGGAGTCAGGATAGCTAGAAACTGCCATTTAATTTCACTCCTCTCCTCCTGCCTTTTAAGAAGAGAAAAAATAAATGTTAATTGTCACAGTCAGGTCACTCCAAGATCCAGTCTCAAGGATCATCACCAAATACAATGAGACTTGGTGTTATTTGGTGTTAGGAGTGCACTTCAAATAGGCAGCTCTTGGTCCCCAAGCTACAGCAGGGGGAGAGCCCACACTTGGCCACAGATCCATGGGGGTGACAAGCTGATGCCAGCTTGGGCCCCCTGCAAGATTAACATCTGTGCTCTAGTGAGGTCAGACTGTGGGAGGGAGGGAGGCAGGGAGGGAGGGAGGAAGTTGCTATAATTTCATATGCATAAAAACACACCCTAGTAAACACTGAGTAAACTGAGGTTTGAACAGCTCTCGGTGGGACACTCTAAATCCTATGCAAATACATTGAAAATAATATGGCTATATCCCAGTTTGCCCCTCTAATTTTCTTTATGCACACTCTTTCCATTGCTGTTGATGGGAATTCTGTTCATGTATTAGCAAGGGAATAAATTCCTTAATTTTCAAATCTCAGTTCTATTTTCTGTAAACTAGAATCTCCCCTCTTCCTAATTTAATTTGCCTCTCTGAGACTGTCCCCAGTAGAAGGTGAATCAATCACTTCATGAAAGGCACCTCTGCATGACTGCCTGAAGAAAGTCTCCCTACTCCTTAAGCATTAAACCTGTGCAAGGCAGAAGAAAATACATTCAAGAACCTTTTCATTTAAGGAAAAAGGAAGTGCCTGTAAATTTGCCAAATTCAACATTAGTTTTATTTGTGTGTTATTATCCACAGACCAGTGTGATATTTCACTACAAAAAAAGAAAAATTAGAAATTGTTCTCATGTCCACTGAATTCCTGTGTTGTGCAGTGGTATAACAATAACAGCTGCAAAGGGTACTATGCTGAAATTCACACTCTCTTGAAAGGAACTTTCACAGTCCTTTTGAAGGACCTGGATTTTCCCCTCTGATTTCCAAAGTATATGTGACAAATGAGTTTACAGGCAGCTGAAGAAGAGTCAATCTGAAACAGAAGCACCTTTTATGAGGAAAATCACCCTTTTCTTAGATCTCTACATTTTCTACAGTAAAACATCTACTTTCTACCCAGAAAGATTTTAATTTTACTTCTGTAACAGGCAACTATCAGTTTCATTCTGGGGAGCATGCTTGTCCTTGGGAGTACATGAAGAGGCAGAGGCCAGACACAGTAGGGACTGAGCATCTGTGGTTCCTCCCAGCCCATGAGGCAGGGACACACCTCACAGAATTTGCAGGTGTGCAGACCCTTCCAGGTGAGAGGTGGAAACACCATTCATGCAAAGCCTGGTTAGGTACCACCTGCAGTGATAGGATGGAGTGGTGTGGATGCTAATGGTGTCCACTGCTACAAATTGTAAAAGTGCTTCAGAGAAAGAAAAACGTGCATTCAGGGTTATTCAATTGGGAACTGCTTAAGAAACTCATGAAACAAACTCATCTATGACAATGAGCTGGGATTGCTCTGTTCTTATCCTGCCCCCCACGATATTCATGACAGACCACTCTCAGAGACAGATAGTGGGGAGACAAATCTCCTGTCTGACCAGGCATGGCATTTCTTACACAGGGCAGCGCAACCTGATTGCTTTGCTTGGACATTAGACACACAAGGAGCTGACACTAACTTCTTCCATTTCCCCCATTCTCATTTTCAACCTGGTGAAGATGAAAATCTGCTGTCCATTTCAGGTGTAAAACTGGGAGAGACTGAACAGCTCTGCAGAGGAACCAGCTCAGCATCTCCCTGTCAACTGCCTTGGGAAAATCTTCTCATTTTCCTCCCCTCCAGCCCAGAAGCAAAATCAACTAATATCATGGCTGCCTACACAGTGCTCCCAAAACCTTGCTGGCAATTCTTTATAGTGCTTCTGGTGAAAAGATTTATGATTTTTCTTATTTTTTTTTTGCCCCTAGAGCCTAGTTTAATATCCCCTCTCTTTTTTATGCCTCCCTCTCCCCACTATAAAAAAGGTTTCCTTTTTGCAGTTTTTCCCCAACCTGTTGAGATTCCCACCCTGCTACCACAGCACCCACAATAGCTGTGGCACTCCAGCCTCCCCAGGATCCTGCAGGGGGAATTCCTCCACTCTGAAACGCTTTCCTGAAATTATGAATAATGAATACTTGGAGTTTTTCATCACTGCTGCTACCTCATCTGCAGTGCTTCAAGGCCAAACAAAGCAAAGTATAAGGACATATGTGAAATATTATATTGGACTAATATAGTTGGAAAAATAGACAAGTTCTTCAGTCTATAAATCTCTCTTTAGGTGACCTTGTGCATCCAAAGTTTGTGCTTCTTCCTGACAGTTTTTCTATTCGACTTCTCCTTTGGGAGTTTCTTTGTTTTAATTCAACAAACAATTCAGCAGGCTTGTCAAGAATTAATTAGGTGGCTCAGGCAAAAATACTCACAACAATCTCCTGCCTCTGTTTACAGCAGGCCTGTACCAGCCTGGCTGCACCTCTATTTCTGCTGCAATTCATAAAACCTGTATTAATCTGCAGATTGCCTTCCCTCACAAAACCCCAACAGCTCGCTGTCTCCTCTGCTTCTCTGTTTGGCAAAACAAAACTCAGGGAAAAAAGAAAATGATATGGTAATTAAATTCTCTCTCTGTTTTAAAGGGACAAGCAGTCTTTCTGTACTAATCTGCTCCTTGCAAATTCAAGACAAATACAAGGGAATTAATACTGTACAGTTCTTGCTAATGTACTAACTATAGATTGCTGGCTACCAAATGAAAAGTAGGAACAATGACACACAAGAAGTTATTAAAAAACATTTACAGTAACAGAAAGTTAACAATTTCTATCCAGAGGATTCTGCTATAGCAGATGGGATTACACTGCAAAAAATAAAATCTCCAATATAATTCGCCAATTCACATTTCATCAATCCTTTCAAGATTAAGGAGGGTTTAAGTCATGGTAATTTGGAAGGGGAGGGATCCAAACCTGTGGGTACTCTCAGTACTGAGTAAACCCCAGAATTTCCCATAGGTAAACAATGAAACTTAATTAACAGGTCAAGTGAGTGATTTGAGGGATTTTTGTAACACCTGTTTCCGTATGCTCAGAGGGACTATTTTGAGCAATATTTGACAGCGCACCCATTTTGACCACAGGCCAAATGCAGTAGATCAGGTAAACTGATTTTCTGATTTAAACTGAGACACTGTTGCCCCTTTCCATACATTCAGATTCCTGTGTAATTTTTTTATTTGTTCCCCTGCAAAATACATCACAGCTATGCAGAAAGGATAGAGGACTTTTAGGTTTTTTAGCTTTAATAAAATGGAATATTTTCCATCAGGGTGTGTTGTGGCTCAAAATAAAAAGGGGACTGAGAGCTGATAGAGGATGATACTGAAGTGTTATACCAAAAATATTTTTACCTTAGCATATACCACATGAAATTGATTCCAAAAGAAGATTATTGGTTTTGTAGTGAGTTAAGTTGTTTAGGTGGATGCATCTCCTACTATCTCTGGAATTCACGTCCAGTGCCTTGAGAGCCTTCAATCCCTAAAGGCTGCAAAGATTTAAACTTTCTTGGGCTGGAAATTTGAGGGACTGACTCTACAGAACTGGCAACACAGCAGACTAAGCCAAGAAGTCTAAAATCTGCTGACCTGGATCTTTCTCTCTCTGCAAGAACCAGAAAAACCCTTTAAAAGGTCTTCACCAGTTCTAGCACAAAGAGAAAAAAATTCATCTTATGAGAAAAGGTCATGAGTCTGATTCTGAGCTTCTTGGGGTCAAAGATCTTGTATGAATATTAAAGTAAAGAAAATGTAGAGGAGGAGAAGCAGGCAAGTAATGCAAGAGCCACGTGAGATCAGCAAAGCTACACCTTTGTAAGAATACATTTATTAAAAAAAATGTGTGCACTGTGAATTTTACCTGATTGCCACTAATAGTAGGTAAAAGGGTTCTCAGTACTTGTCTGATTTTTCACTTATCTCAATAAGATCCTGCTTGTGTTGTAAAGATCCCAAATGTAAGATCAGGCTCCAAGGAAAGTGCTTCAGAAGGTACTGAGACTGTCCTTGGTGCTGTGACACAGATATTTAATGGAAAATGTTTGATGGATTACCTGCACTCTGTACGTTCTTATGTTGTAAATTGAACTTTCTACACTGACTACACTTCCCATGCTGCAATAGGGTCTCATCATTCAGAGAGAAAAAAACAATAAAGCATCATGCAAGGCATCTGACCAAGAGATCAAGTCACTAAAGAAATATGTGGGCATGAAACCATGAAATAAGCCGTGCTGTAAGATATTACTGCAGCTTTTGTAACCAAAGGCTTCTGGGTCCAGCCCCTCCTTCCCCTGCTACAAAAAATACCAACACCCCCACCCTCCCACATAGACCCTTATATGTGTAAATAATGCTACTGAAATCAGCATTATTTCAGTAGCAGGCACATCTCTATTATTGTGACTGCCAAATCAAGTCCTCAACCAGAAAGCACATAAAATAAAGACATATTGAATTAAATTCATTGTGTTCAATCAATAAAAAGTAAAAGAAATCAAATTAATTATGCAAACTTTAAAAAACACATTTAGGGTTATGATTTGTTCAGAGAGGTACGTTTTGCACACTATCTGAATCTAGCTGAGAGAACACATAAAACATTCATTTCATTTTCTGGTATGTGCTCGTTTAGTACAATACACTCAGCCATAATGATGTAGCTAACAATTTTATGGTCTTGTATGATTCATGCTGCAAAGGATACCATGCCACACTGAAACCTTTTTATTATCAATCATTGGAAAACACAAGCTTGAAGACTGGCATTAATTAAGAGGGTAAGGATTTACAAATGCTTCTGCTTCATTCTCTAAATATAAATATTCATGGTAGTATCTATGGATCACTTTTAGAAGTAAAAATTGATCTTGGAAAATCAGAAGTTGTAAAGGCAGTAGAAGCATAATTATGAAAGGTTGTCTTCAAATCTTACAATTGGAACACTTTATGACAATAATTCTCTCCTTTTTGTAAAAACAAAAATATTGGAATAATTACGGAAATGCAACAAAGGTGACCATGAATTTAGATTCCTTGTTAAAATAATTTTTTAAAATAAAAAGGATTACATTTCTATTTACTCTCTTCCTTTACCAGTTGTTTCCCTCTGGATCCTTTGTGTCTGTTTCTCAGGAGGCCTGTTAGATATGCACCTTTCATACACACCTTTACATTCCCATTTCCTTGTGTTCATGCCAATATTGCTGTCACTTCTGTCTATGCATCTTCCTGAACAAATCTCACAGGTATTCTACATGTATTCCAAATTGGGCATTAGCCATAACAAAAGTAGCTCTTTTTCATTTGTATTTATATTCCTAATTCTCTTTGTGTAAGTAATTATGGTAAATGCAGCCTATTAAGCACACATTAAAAAGAAGATATATAACTGAATGTACCTACTTCAGATAACCCATTACTTGTTTATATTCTTATTAGTTCAAAGAGCACTAAGTAATATATACATGAAAAATAATTAAATATGTACTTGGAAGGATTGGTTCCAACTCGTCTAAGATATGGAAAATAATTAATTTATTAGAAACAGATTGAATACTGCAAATAAAAATACTGCAGCAACTAGCGATGCCTGTGGTGTGGAATTCATTCCTGCAAAGAGTCTATACCTCATTAGACTGAGGTAAGACAAACACTTGGATAACTACAGATCTGAAGAAAGCACAGAAATTCAAGGGTTTTCCTAGCTTTAAACACAAAAAGAAAACTAGGTTTCAACTGCAATATTTTCTGGGTCATCAAGAAACAGATGTTTTTCATTTATCAATTCCATAAGTAAATAAAACAGCTCCCAGTGATAAACATTCAGGCAAAATGACTGAAAACAGTGTCTCCTCAACAGTCCTGAAGGTAAGGGAACTATTTAAACTTGCCCACACTTGTTATCTCCACATTTAAAATGTGCCAGCTAAAACCTGGCAAAAAACATTGATAAAAAACAAACCAAATTGACTTCTTAGTTACTTTGATTTTATTTCCCCTCTTTTAATGTCATTGACAAGATTAGTAGATGATGTAAAAATACCTTTCTGTCTCTTCAAACCCCTTGTTGATCTATTTTGTCTTTATTATTTTGTTCTAAAAAGCCTGCCCCAGCTTCAAGAATTCATCAGCCTGAAACTCCATTTAGCATCTTCTGTTTTCAGACCAGCTCTTATTAACTTAAACCATTCAGTGAATAGTGCCTATGCCTGTACAATGTGTGATTAAACACAACTATATTCAGTGCTTTCATGTATGAATTCTGCTTGGGAGAAAAATTGCCATGCTGCTGGACAGCGTATTTGAATATTCTTCCCTATCACAATTATTTATTATTTCTATTAGCTAATGTTGTTTTACTCCTAATTATGGGTAATTAGATGATGAGTTGTCAGCACAATCAATTCACTTAGAAGCTTCTACATTTAATTAACTCAAGATGGTTTTGAACATTTAAATGTCAAAACAACATTTAGAAAACAGAACATTAATATGTTGTTCATTGAGCTGTACATTATAGAATGTGACTTAAAGAACCAAAGGTTTTGGTGTGATGACAGGTCTCAAATTCTGCTTGTAGAGAGTCCAAATTTGCTGTACATTTTGACAGCTTTACTACAATGGCTTTGGACTTAGAAGGTCACCTGTTACAGAACTTCAGTGCTGATCTGAGAATACCAACTACTGTGGGACTCGGTGGATAATGGAAAAACACCCTTCCTCAAACCATTGCAGCTTTCCCCAAATCTGGGAAAGCTGCAATGTCAACCTCCATCCATATTAATGTCTTCAGCATGGGGATGGCTCCTCTCAACAGAAAATGGAAAGGTAGAGTCAGACCATCATCAGCTGAAGAAGGGCTCTAGACAGAGGAAGGTGTAAGATGGCAAGGCCTTCATATCCATGTTTGCTCTGGACTATGTGATAAGAGACAATAAATGCACCCATTTCTGTTGATTTTACCCTGTTCTGCAAAAGGATGATGAGAGCAAATCAAGAAAAGTCTGATGGGAGGTTTCAGAGAAAGAAAGAATTTGCCCCACCTACGGATTTTTATTTAATGTTACTATTGCTGAAAAAGCACCCTTCAAACCCTGAAAAGTTGTTATAACAGCTGAAACTCTTTGATATTTACAATGAAGTTCACTGTTCTGTTTGAACACATCTTTCCAAAATAATCATTAAGCTACCAACTGACCATCCTAACAATAAAGTCTCCTCTTTAACATATGAAGTCATAACATGATCTTGAAAAGCTTAGCAGCTACTGAACATGTTAGTGGAGTTATCTATTCCTGGCAAGAGTTTCAGTCTCACTCTGTCCTCAAGGATGTACAATTGCAGTGGAAGAAGTGGTGAAAGATGCCAGACCAGCCAGCGAGGACACCATTCTATTGCACATGAAGAATAGATAAAATCAGGGATCTTTGGGGGCCCTTATGAGCTCTCCTGGGGATGAACAGAGCAAGGGTGGAAGTGCCCCATCATGGTTTTGAAAACATACCTGGGAATGTTTTCCGTTCCTGTGACTACACCAAGCTTGCTAGGTACCAAGCCCAGGATGGCAAATCCTGGTTAGGATTAAAGAGTGATCCTTATTAAAGAGTTGTTCCTTAGGAATAAGGATTAAAGAGTTAATCCTTAGTCCCACAGTGACCATATGTAAGTGTTTTCATATCAGAAAACCTGCCAGAGGGAAACTGAGATGTTTGAAATAGTATCTGACAAGTTATGTTTTCTTCTTATCAACAGGACTTTTGGAAAGAGACTGGAAAGGCTTGAGACCTTCAGGTCTTGCTCAAAGCCAACTAGATCACTGGACAAAGGCAGATTCTTGCCCCATGAGCTTTAAGGCTACACATTAAAATATGGTGGCTTAAAAGCTGCCTTTTTCCAGCCTAAAAACTATAATTGTGAATTTCTCTGCTGAAAATTCAGAGTTGGTGGAATCCATCCTTCTCTAGTGAAATTTCAAACTGTTCTCCAGGGTCAGAATCTCTGGCTTTAGGAAAGGGCTTTGTGACAGAATCTAATCTATGGTCATCTTTCAGTCAATACATGCATTTGCTTAAATTTCTTACAAAATCCCCATGGCTATCCAGACTCAGCTTTACAATGCTGAACAAAGCAGCAAAACAAAAAAACAAGTCACCGGCTATATTTCCAGCACTAAGTCAAGTCATACATATTTCAATTCACATGGCATTTGCTCTTTCACATCTCTGAAAGTTACCCTGCTTTTCACTCTGACAAGCTGTCATTGTTTCTAGTAACACATTTTTGTTTCAATGTTGGGAGACTTTTCATTACCTTCTGTATCAGAAGAACTGTTTTCCACAGTACATATCCCAAAGGCCCGAGTGAAAGAATGCTGCCTGCTTGCTTTAGTACCAAAGCCAGAACTTGAGAGTCAGCACAAATGACAACAAAAAGAAATTACTAAGAATTTGGGGGTGTCTCATAACAAGTAGACAGAATAACTTTAAGGCCTATAAAATAAACACAATTTCCTTCTGTTTTACAGTAGGCATTATTCATTACCAGTATGGTTTTGTTGTGGCTATGCTGTGTTTTGGTACTGAACATCAACAACATGACAGAAATGTTTCAGCCTTTCTTTTCTCTTTCTACAAATGCGAATGTAACAGTAAAGCCAAGTGACAGGTACTCCCACACTTGCTGGTATTCCATCAGTCAGGCACAGTTTGAACAGCATGGGGCACAGATGAAGCTGCGTAAGCCAGCACCTATTAGCTGCTTCCTTTGATTCTTCTGCTACTGCTCAGACACAGGGCAGGATGTTGCAAAGGATAAGCAGCACTAAAAACAGACCAAAAAATTATTATCCCAAACAAAGGTCAATAAGGCACTCTGAAGACCTTCTCTGTTTCACTTTCTGGTTTTTAGAACAAACTATCTTGTCAAGATCTCAGTGGTTTCCGTGAGCAGGAAAGATAATTCAAGATCTCTTTATAGTTTGAGAAAGTTTTAAAAAATGCAGCATCCAGTGCAGCAGTTTGAACCCTCTCATACAAGACTGAAAGACAAGGAAGAAAAGTAATCATGATGAATGCTTTTTCCTGCTCCTGTTCTTCTCTCGGTTCCTAAATTCCTCTCTATTGCTAAACAGAAGACACAATTTTCCAATTAATTTTACAAAGTTAATGTTAGGCTGTGGTAGGATTGGGGATGCTACTTCCTCAAAGTAACAATTCTTTACATATTATTTTCAGTCCTTGAGAGTGCCCAGAATGAGCTGGGGCAGTGAGATCAGTTTGTGGCTATTATGAACATGACTGTGCATTTCTTTTCCTCATAATAGTTATGTTACAGATTCTTACATGCAAACCCACTGTTTTTCAAATGAATGAATTCAGAAAGTTGAAATGCATGTCCTACAGGTGAGAAGTGAATCTGCAGACATATACACCAAAACAAATAGAAGAAGTCTTGGGCAACTCAGTGAGTTTTCTGGCTGGGTGCTCTTTGAAGTTTTATTTTATACAGCTGGATGTGCCAAACATTGAACTTTTGGTAAGACTGAAGTAAATTAAAAGTAAATGCAGAAATTCTCAGAGGTTGATATCTGAACTGGAGAGCCTTAAATGGCTGATGAATTTCAGCTTGCAGTCACTATGCCATAATTGCATGGTTATGAACTTTTATTGGTTGATTGCTCCCTTCTAACCTGCCCATTTTTTAAATCATCACAGGCCTTTCCCCGCTCACACTGAGGCCAAAGGCTGTGTTCCAACTGCTGCTCCTGGCATGTGGGGCAGGGCTACAACCCACAGTGCACACTGCTAGCAGAGGAAAGGTCTGTGAAGAAAGGAGTCCTGCTGCTCCCACTGAAAATCCCATACCTAAAATAGTCTTTTTTTCCATCAGAGTTGTCCTGGGCCCTAATGTATTTCCTAAGTGGGTTTTCTGGAAACTGTGCATAGAGAATTACTAGTGGATTGATTTCCCAACCACATAAAAATCAGCCTACATTGGAGCTGGTCACAATAGTGCAGGTTTGACAGAGTCCGGGTAAAGCAGAAAACACCCTTCTTCAATTTTGAGGCAAGTTTAGACAGCTTTGACTGTGTGTCTCTAACCTATATATTTGACTGAAATAATCCTTCAGGCAGGCACCAATTTCTCTTCTATAACAGAGACATAGAGTCCTGATCTTGACTGAAATTTTTTCAATCAGGATGTAACCACATGCATAAGTAATAACTGGGATATGTTTTAGCATTTTCCTCATCTCAGTGAAGTATGTATATTTATATAAGTGGCATCAAAATACTGGATATTTCTGCTCTGCAATACTTATGTAAATCACTACTATTTTGGACACAGTTCTCTGTTAGCACCAACATTTGTGGCTTGCAAAAGGCATTATTCTATGCTTATGCTTGGCATTCCTACTGGAATTACAATTCTGAGAAATCATCTCAGCCATCTAAAGGGGCTTGTGCATGAAGTTCCTGCTCCCTTAAACACTGCTTAAGCCAGAATGACTAATAGTCTTTTTCAAGGATGACTAGATTTATATATCTTCCCCCTGGGCTCAGTGCTCCTGTGCAGCCAAGAAAGCTTTTATTAAAATGCTAGCAATATAGTTACATTTTACTCTCAATACCTGCAGACCAAAGACTTCTACAGAGTAGAATACTTCCCAGCAGATCAAACTGCACAAACAGCAAACCAGGAATGACTGAGAATCACACTGATCTCACAGAAAACTGGCACTGCATTTCCAAAAATAAATTCCAGTTCCAACCCTTTCATTCCCACAATCAAATACAGGTGCAGCCGTACAAGAGTAATCAATGGTGGATAGAGACAGATGTGCAACTATCCAATTTGCAAACAAAGAACGCACATGTCAGTAGCATGGACGACCACATCTTCACTTCAAAGAGTTTAGGACTGGATTTTGGCAGGCAAAAATATACATGTGTTTGGGAGGCTCAACAGTGCAAGAAACCATTGTATGCTCACTAATCAAAATCCAGCAGAGGCCTTCTTTGACAATTTGGCCCTAAATATTAAGCAGTGCCTGGGGGCTGATTAAAATTGACCTCTCCGGGGCATAGATCATGCAACACTAAGAAAACAAGCTGAAGAAACAGAAGCAAAGACTGCTGTTCTCTGCATCTTTATTGGTATGAAAACTCTTAAGACGCCAAACAAGGGGGGGTGTTCAGGGGGAGACGTTAATATCTGAGGAGGGAGATCAAAAGCAGTTAACATTCCTGGCACTGCATTGTGGCATGTGTATCTTTATACTTTTAAACTTACAGTAAAAAAAAAAAGAAAAAAAAAAAAAGAAAAGGAAAAGAAAAGAAAAAAGAAAAAAAAAGAAAAAAGGAAAAAGAAACATTTCTTTGTTAAAGCAAATATTGCCACATGTTACTCATTTTAAGTTTGCTGTCCTAAGATCCAACTTAATTTAGTCTGCATTGAACATTTCTGATCTGAACATTTAATGTGGCAATGTTTTGCTCTGCCAGGAGTATTATCTGAATGTTAAACATGAACTCAATTTATTCATCAGAATATGGCAAGCATGATACCAAAGGTCATTTTGTTTATATTGTCCTCCAACTCCATAACTTACAGCCTGTTTCTTTCATCTTCAAACCTCAGAACACTCAACATTATTGGATGTTACAATGTGGGTAAGAGAACTGGATTCTTTTTTTTTAAACATTTTTATTTGGAACTGGAGAGAAGGAAACACCCTTGTTCAGCAGCAAGGAAAAGCACAGAAACATGCAATAACACATCTTCTCCATTATGGATTGGTAACAGATATGCAAGATAAGGTTGCCCCGGTATGGAGGCTGCATAAGAAGCTGTGTGCATTACATCTTAATGCTCACAATGCAATTATAGCCTTTTGGTTCTGTAAGCAGTTGCTGATCTCAGCCACATCAGAATAAAACCATAACCACCACATATGCATTTTTCATGCAAAACATGGCCACAAAGTCTTTGCAGAACTCAAGCCAAATTCTGATGTTAATGACACTGGCAGAACTTTGCAGTAGTACCACATTTATATGCTGCTTTGCTGTTCCAAACTGTACCTAGAGTAGCAAGATTAACTTAGAAACTGGTACCTATTCTTCAGAAAGCATTGTACGTTGCTCATATTACCAGTTAAGATGATTCCAATGCTGAAAATGCTTGTCCCTCCTCCCCTCAACATCTAAAGGCAGCTTGAATCCAAAAGAATAGAACCATACAAATGCATAAACAGCTAGATGAAAGACATGACCAGAAACATCTATTTCAAAATAACCCAAACCATTATCTTTCTCAAGTGGCAGAAACATATATCCATTCTTTACTATTTGTCACTGCTTCCAAAGAAATATTAGTGATCAGTCTGCTTGCTGATAACTCGCTTTTAGTTTATGATTTAATGAATTCAGATGTTAAATTTTCTTTTACCTTATTAGAGAGTCAGTTCCCTGCTATTATATTGAATTGCTAGCATTTTCACACAGTCACGTATCAGATATCAGGAAAGAAATCTGTTAATTCACTATCAATAAAATCCAAAGAAACAAAACTGATTATTGGTACCCAGGCTTTTCAAATCCAGGCCATAGAATGATTCAATATGGTATTGATACTTCCCATCAAAACACTCCTCTGTGCATTATAAATTTGAGGCTGAGGAAAAAGAAATATTTCAAACTGTACCAGAAGGAGCACTTTTACAGAAAACCCTAACCAAAACACCCTAATGCCCAAGGGAGCTCCCAGAAATGTTGCACTGAGAGAGGTAACATGATGCAGATATGCAGATATTCAAGAGGACTAAATCCAGTGCCAAGTGCACTTTTTGTGACCCAGAAGTCTCAGCTTGCCATCTGAGTGTTTGGCTGATCCAGAAAGGCATCTTCATGACAGTGGAATTCCCTAAAACTAGCAGCTCTAAAATGTGGTGTTAATTGGAAATTGACAGCAAGCTGTCCCAAAGCACCAGGTATTGGTCTAACTCTGCTTTTGTAATCTTAGCTCTGATTATGGTGACAGCAGAATTAAACCTTAATTCCCCTCAAAGAGTACTCCACTGATGACAATTTAGAACATCAAGGCTGTATTTTAAGTTTAAATATTAGCAGATCTCATAGTTATATTCCTCCTCAATCACTATTTATAAAAGTAGTTAGTGACCTCAACAATTAGCTCTGTTCATTCAAAGGCCTCCATTTTGAAAATTTTACAGATAAAGCCACCTTAAGTCTAATAATTACAAAGATTTTTTTTTTCAGTGACAGACATATACACAAGTGCGTTAATTGACAGAGTACCTTACCTCCATAATGCATTCTTATGTTTTATATACAGGTAAGCTTCAAGAGTGCATTTCTTAATCCAATGAAATATTTATCAGATCTGAGATCTAAAGTGTACATATTCAATTTTTTATGCACACCTTTACATGATTCATGAAATTCACTCATAATGTGAGTTCTTTTCATTAAATTTTGTTTTTATGTATCATTGTTACCTTTTTTTTTAACCAGATTTATATTGAACTGACAAATATCATTCAGATATCTCTGAACAAAGTAGCTCTTACCTTTTGATAGAAATCATGAAGCTCTAGCTCCTGTGGTAGGTTTCTGTGTAAATAAACAAACCAAAAAAAAAGAACTAAATTCAGAATAATGTTAAATCTGCTGTGAAAAACAATGTGTTACATTATGTGAGTTAGTTTCTTTATTAAAGTTTATGAATATGTTCAGAAATGGCCACTGCTGCATGGAATAACACTGATTAAAAGAATATTCTGAATGTATCTAGAAATGCACCATCACAACCTAAAATGGATTTGGACTGAAGATTGTTTGGTTTCTCAATCAAATTTGTGCTCTCAACATCTTAAATGGCGGCTGGATTTTCAATCAAAATCAAAATCCTGTAAACCAAAATTTAGTCTTGCATTACAGGTACAAGGGAGTATAACTTACTTGTGAGGAACAGTTTGATTGTTGAGATATTTGTGTTGGGGTTTGTGTGATTGCTTTGTAACCATTCCATCGAGCACAGCACTGGGGGTGGGATTTGGGCACTGGAGCACAGAGGGCTGTGAGCTCTGCTGCTGCAGCAGCAGGAACTGGTCCAAAGCTTGAGCGGTTTGTTTGGGGTGACCTTTGGCTCCCTCTGTGCTGCTCAGGGCTTCCAGCAGCACTCGGTGAGGGTGCTGAGAAGTGCCCCTCGTCATTCAGCAAATACTCCTGTGGCTGCCTCAGGAAACAGCTACCCAATGCTTTGTAGAACCGGGCTTGATTTGAAAGTCACCCAGGAGCACATTTTATTCCTCTAGGAAAAGGGTAAATGTCACAACACATTGATACCCCACAAGCCAGATACAAAGACATGTCACAGTGTTTGGCCAGCATTCTCCAGAGTGCAAAGCATTTATTTATAGAAACAACCTAATAGACAGCTGGCTTCCCACCTTAGCCCTCCTGTACTGCCTTTTTTCATTTTTTGGAAACACAAGTTTGGGTCCTCCACACTAAGACACCTTTGAGGTACTCTCAACTCATACAGACTGCACAGGCTTGACACTTTGTATAACCTCCTCTTAAAAATGAGGCTAATTAAAAAAAAGTTTACAATGTCATTTTTCAAACTCAGCTACACAGCACAAAATTGCCGGAATTACATTAAAAAGTCACAAAATCATAGGGAAAATATTTTAGCTTTCTAAATAATTTGAGGTACAAAATTGCACTGCTTAATGGTAGCTCTGCACATTGTATTTATTTTTCTTAAGAGAAGGAATACTTTTAAGTACTAACCCCAGCTAATGATCCTTTACATGAACTAATTCCTCAAATAACATCACTTTTTATTTCCCTTAGTTTCAGTGGGAGGAAAAGAAAATCCAAATACCATCCCTCTTTCCTTCATCGCTAAGATCAACATTTGTTCAAACACAAGTTATAGGCAGAAGACAGAATGTCTCTACTGTGAAAATTGGGGTAGGAAATATTTCTTTGGCTGGAAATTAATTGATGTTCAAAATCAGAAAAAAGATTCTGGCTTTTAATACTAGCTCCTATTAAAAAAAAATAATATTATACACATGTATATACACAATGTGTATAGTTTTATATGTTTTATATATATGTTCCACTATATGCAGTAGTTAACTGGCTAAGATCAGGATTTTATTTTTCCTTGAAAAAGTTGTTGTCACAAAGATTTACAAAATATTATTGCGATAATCCCAGTGACAGGGCTATCTGTGCAGTCAGCAATTTCAGCTGTTTATGGTTCAGAACATATAGAGTATTTTTGCAATTAAAACATAACAGAAAAGGAGACTAGTTTAATAGCTGAAACCACTGTAAAAACTAAGGTCAACTACTTGAAAGAACAAAAAAGTGACTGCAAGATTAGTTTTCCTTGAAGTTTTCCTCTAGAGCCTTGTAATCTGGCATGCCAAGCAATACACTCACTTCTGAGAAACTGTTCCAAAACACCAGAATTTTCAGCTGTAGAACATCACTAAACCTTCATAAAACACAGTCCCATACTACTTTTACTTACATTGTTAACTTTTGCTTCTAGACATGGTTTTAAAAAAAGTGAATTAAAATAACCTAATTTTTCAGTAGTTTAATTTCTCCACATGGTCAGGATTTCCCAAACTTGCACAAAAGCTTTGTGTTATCTGTAGAAAATGACCATAAGCTTGCTGGTTTTCAACAGCTAGGAGAATGCTTTCCTTCTCAGGAACATTAAATAATATTTGAGCAGAAAGATTGTCCTGAACTTCTACTCAGAGACTAGAAAACTACATTAGTCTAGAAAAAAGCATTCCTCCAACTGAGCATGCATGCCTGTGGCTGGACTAAACTCTTTCCCCAATTAAATTGTATCAGTCTTGATAGCTCAATCTCCAGGAAAATCTGTCATTATGCCATCAGAGAAAACCGATGTTGATTCCCCCCTGCAGATCTCATTAGTGAGGCCAAAGGTGGGAAGAGAACCTCACTTACTCTTTCAAAAAGAGAGGATCACCACAGAGGTGTCCTTTGTGTGAAAGTACAGCCTGGTGTGTAAGTCATGTTTTAGATTTATTTAAAAAAATGAACAAATCCAACAAGAGATGCTGCCACTCTCCTGCTAGTTCAAAGCAAAAAAAGCACTTAAACAATTCATGGTTTATAACAAGGCAGATCACAAAGAATAAAAGAAAATAAATGTTACATAAATCATGTAATCTCTTTCCCAATGCAGTTCATTAACAGCTTCAAAAATAAATCAAATAACATTGCCAAAAAAAAAACCAAAAACAAGCAGAGATAATTAGATTTGTACAGCGAACTTATTGTGCTAGCATTCCAAGACATCTTGAAAAGCACACCAACACATTTTTGGCTGAGTGCATTACTAGAATCATTTTCCTTTGAAAAATGACTTAGTGTGAAAGTATCCCTTCCAGAGCAGCTCCAAACAGTGCTCCATGCTGCATTTTGTCTTTGTTCTAAGACCAAATGTTCAGACTAAGTGTCCCGAGTAGATCAGAAGAGCTGAGCATCTCAAGTGGTCGGGCACAGAAGCAGTGGGCCGGCCACATTCTTTTCACAGCAGCCCAGGAAGGCAGAGAGCAGAGATTTTCTGCTCTCACTTATCCTGGAGAAGGGAACTGTGCAGCAAGTGAAAGCTGTTGGACTCAACACTTATAGCACTGGAGATTATGGATCTGTTTAGCGGCTTTTGTACTTTAAAGTCATAGCAGATTCTTACAAGTTCAGTGAGCTGAGAGGAAGAGAAGCTTAGATATGAGCAGCTATACACTTCAGCAAGTTACTACATCCTGTGCACTATATAATATTTATACATCTTAGCATTTTTTAACTTCTCAGAAAATTTTACCAATTAAATCTTTACCAATTTTTCTGCACCTTTCCAAACCTTCTTTGATATTTAGCTGTGGAGAACCCTTGTTTTTTATTTTCAGAATAAGCACCAGCATAGTCTATGAAAACTAGTATTCCCAAGAGATGAAGCAGTTTTAAAAATCATGACATCAACACAACTTTGATATGCTGGACAGAGAGTTAGAAGTTATGGCACAGAATCTGGACTTACATGTTAAGCCATGGTTCAAGAACTTCTCTGCCATTACTTGAAAATCCTTCATGCTTTTGTCTTCCTTGTCTGTGAGGTGAGATGAGGTGACACCACTGCTATTTCACAAGACTGAAGAAATGGTCAAATATTACAAAAATGGGATCTCTGGTGAATATACAACATTCACAAGTAATATATAATGGTAAGAAAAAATAATATGCAAAAAAATGCAAAAGCAAGCACTAGAAGAGCTAGACCCAGGCAAGCAGAAACAGATGGAAAATGCTATTCAGAGGCTAAAAAAGGCATCAAAAAGCTCTCCTTGGAGACGGTGCCTATAAACCTAATCACAAGACTTCCTCTGGGGAAAAACTAGCAGATAGGCAAATGAAAACAAAATTAGTTAATCAACCCCAAAAAACCACTAAAAATGTTGGAGCAAGTTAAAGATGCAAAGTTCTCCATTGAAACCTATTAACGGTTCTACAGAGTCTCCAAAAACACAACACAGATCCAGTCTCTGGAACAAGATATTTTATAGTTCAAGGTGATTAAGAAAACCTTCCTTTGCCATGTATAGTCTCAGAGCATGCAAGAAAATACTGTGCTGGGAATAAAGCACCAGGAGCACCAAATGAAGCCAAGACCCAGCAGATGTGGCAGAGCTGACTCGTGTCCTGCTTTCCAGTACTTGGCCTCATGTTGGTTGCCTTTGTACATTGTAAAGTTCTGAGTAACTTGAGTTGCTCAAAATAATTAAAGTTTGTATTTTTCAGACTTTGAGTGCTACAGAATAAAACTGTCCTGAAAGAATGACAAATAATACAAGAATCAATAGTTTCTAAACAACAGACTGGCAAGAGTTGCCATTGAAGGATTGTGTAATGCCCTGTACTCAGCAGGCTGCAGCCATCTCTGAAAGGAGTCACTAGCTGGATATCCCTCTGTAAGCAGTAATTATTATTCTCTTGGGTTTCAATCTAACCAAAGAGCAGAAAAAACACCATGTGATCTAAGCAGCCCACCAGTTATGGGTAAGAATTATCCATTAAATGATATTTATAGTTATTCATTAATAATCCACAGGCTGCACTTTGTTCTCTGATTATATTGGAAATACTTACAGAATCATGAACACAACTGTAGAAATCAGAATGATGCATGAAGATGGAAAAATGCTACATGCACCATATAAATCACAATACATAAACTGACTATCATTATTTACAACCCTATATTTAGCAGTTAAAACTATTGCTCTTAACTTGCTTTGCTCTTGTTCTCGTGAGAAACAATAGTCTCACAACACTTTTGTGCATTCTTTAGTTTTACAGACTAAAGCTGAGACAGATGATACAATTTCCTTAAGCAAAAAACAGCAGTGGGGCCAAGGATGAACCCAGATGTCGTAATTTTCAATGCAGGAATTAGTCCAGACTTCATTCCTCCATTCAGTTTTGAAGATAGATGTTACAAAAATAATTTGCACTGCTTTAGGTTTATTTTTTGAATTTTAGTGAAATTATCTTTTTTTAATTTGGTAAGCAAAATTAATACAATGTAATCCTTGAAATAGATCCTTCCATTGAAATTATGCTTGGAAAAAGGAACCCTATCCTGGTATGTGCACAAGCAAAGAACTCAAATTTCAAAATAGCAAATTTCAGCAAAATAAATTGGACGAGTTCAACCAGTCAAATTTTCTGTTTGTAAGATTAGTTCTGAACCTCTGACTTTCCTCAAACTATGCAAAAGGAGCATGTTTTCAAGAACACTCTTGTCTATTATGGGTATACAAATACTTAAATGTCTTTTAAAAAAAGTTTAGGCAGCTAAGTTGTTGAAGAAGCTTTGCTTCCTCATCTCCAAAAGTGCACAGTGTTGCTAAGAGAGATAGTCAATGACTTTTCCAATTATTAGCTTTTGGGAATGTGGGAATAAAGAGCAAGTCTTATTAGCTACTCACAAAAAACACACCCCCCAAAAAAATTAAAAACCTGAAAATATTACAATATCATGAATACCTTTAAATGTTTAATTTCTGCTCAGTGTATGGGTTATTGGTTACAAAAGCACAGAATATGCACAGGATGACCCCAAAACGGTGCCCATTGTGACAGCACCTGAGGAGAAGGGCAGGAGCAGCTGGGGGACACAGTGCTGTCCTTGCCAGGAGCAGCTCTACAGAAGCAGCCAGGGACAGGCTCCCTGCCCTTTTGCTGCCCTGACTCTGGGCACAGCAGAGCATCCCTTCCACCTTGCTGCTAATCCAAACTGAATTCCAGGTCTGCAATGTGAACTTATTCCCCATTTTAAAAGGCTTTTTGTGGTTAAAAGAGATATATAACCAGGATGACAATCCTCAAGACAACATGAATTTATGAAGGCAGAATTACCAAGTCAGGGCAAGAAAACATCTTTTGGAATCGCCTCAGATTCTAATATTTTACCTCAATAACTTTGCCCAGCAATAATAGAGAAAAGAACAACCACAGTGGTTTCTGGGTGGCTAAAGTGGTTATATCCCAGGCATAAAATACCAAACAAAACTATCTTTTAATAAAAAACTTTCCTTCAAATGTAAAACTGATACCTTTTTCTGGTTTATGGATAATTTAGCTTGATTACTATAATTGTCACAAAAATGCTGAAGTATAACTCTCTTCTTTAAACAAAGATTGTCTTACAGGCTTGGGATCAGTCCACTGACTCTTTTGCATCAGTGGAACAATTCAGAGGGTAAAGTTTTAAAGGGACTCATAAATTTGCCTGTCATGATCCCCCAGTCAGTGTAGAAGGAACATGACATTCCCCATGACTGCTTAGGCAAGGCAAACCGAGAAAGAAGCCAATAGCTGCCAAAGGGTTTCTCAGCTGAGGGAGGGAGGCACCCAGTGCTAGACCTGGCTGCAGGTGCAGAGGAGGCCTGTGAGACTTTCTGGAGGTGGAGGGAGTGCAGGACACGATGCTGCCCCAGGCAGGTGGCAGCAGGCTGCCTTCAGCCACACTTGAGCCAAAATGCCTTGAGCTAGCTCCGCTTCACTTCTCCCTTGCTCACCGTCCCCAAGCATGGCTAATACACTTTAACACAATTTTATCTGCATGGTTGCTTCCAGAGAAAACTATTTCTCAGTATGGTTCCTCGAAAACATATGCAAGACCATAAGACAGAAAATAGGAGACTTTTCACTGCCACGATGCCAACTTCAATGGCTAAGTGGGTCCAACTAAAACATGGACAGCAGTAACTCCTATAACTGACAAATGCATTCTCTGCTGAAACTAGATCATCTAATAAACAGACAGACCATACATGCTCAGCCCTAATTTTCCAGATTTAGAGTCCCTTTGTAACTAAAAGCAAACTATTTTTCTCTCTGAAGAAACTGGTTCAAGTTTTATCTTATTGCAACCACCTCCTTGTAAGTAATGAGCTAATGTATCATTTTTAAATTGCTGCTGTAAGTCACTTTCTGAAGGGGATTGTCCCTCTCTGGTCCTTATTCCATATGCTGATGACCGAGATAACATCTTTGGGGTTTTTATTTTTATTTTTAGCTGGTGCAAGAGTGACCTTCTTGAATCAAGCCAGAATATAGCCACATTGCTACAGGCTGGGACTCCTTCACTGAGAATAAGCTATTTGTTCACAGTCCATCACAGGCTTCCCCCAGTTTCTCAGTATCAAATGAGAGATGTCATCACCTAACAGTTTGGCAAATAGCATTTTTGCTAAATGAAGGTTGGAAAAAAATTAATTTGACTTTTTTTGTAGCTTTTACCTGCTCAGTTTACTTTATGTGCACACAAGTTCAGAGCCTCAACAGCAAAACTGGAGACTGAGTCAGGAAAAAATAGAGCTGAAAGTGGAGTGTACAGTGTTTTTGGTGGAATGTTATTTAAATACGAACTAAAATTAAAGATTGCAAAAACAGGCCTGACAATACTCAGTTGAAAAACCACTGAGAAATTAATAATGAAAATCCTGAATAGCCCTGGCCTCTATTTACTTACAGACTCACAAGCCATTCCTCTCTGCATCACAATGTTCTCTACAAGCTTTCATTTAGTGTCGTACTTTGCACGATGGCCAGCTCAGAGAGGGACTACAAAAACTTGCTGCAAGCATTTCAAAGCTGAGAAAATTCCTTGGCATTAGTGATATATGCCTTTATAACACATCAAAACTCCTTTGTAGGGGTTTCTGTTGTTTTTGTGTGTGTTTGTTTTCAAAACTCAAGCTCTATTTCAACGGTCAGGTCAAACATGGAATTTCACAGTGTATGTTTTGCATGTTCTCATTCATCTGTTCATTCTAACAGCTTCTCAGTTTCCATCACCCAGAGTAAAATATTTCATCTCCCTGAAAGCTTAAATAGCAATAGAAGCATCATTAAAACAACAGCAAACTCTTACTCAGAAACACATTGTTTAAGTGATAGACCACATTTGGCATTTCTGCTGTATTTCTGTCTATATTATAACTGCTTTGTTCAGAATGCTTTACACATAATAGAATTTATAAGAATTTCTTCTAGTGAATAATTTGTCCTAATTTGTCTGAAATATGCAATACCTATTAGTTATAGATTACGCTTTTATTTTTTCTGGCTCTTCAATGTTTAATGTTTCAGTTTTATGAAGCCTGAGATAAAAAAAAAGGTCCAGTCCTAGAAACAAGCAGAATTTACAATCTGTTAAGATTCCATACATAATAATCATATTAAACACAGAAGAAATGAATAGTAATGTAACTTTCATTAAAAAAACAAAACCAGAACAAACAAAAGCAACCACAAAACACGTAAATGATCAAAAGCAAAAAACTGTGGTATGAATAAACTGGTGAGATTGTTTTATGTGAAATCTGATAAAGAATTTGTTACAAGGGGCTCTTCGGTTTGGAGTATACACAATTAATAATGGTAGGAGTATTTTCCACGTAACGCTTCTAAGGATAAAACAAGCTCCCTTCATAGCTTGTCTGCATGTTGGCAGATGTCTGTTGTTAACAAGGGAGTCTTGCATACTCTATTCTCTCCTGGAGTTTTAATTTTGTTCTTTTATTTCTTTGTCAGCTCCTTTTATCTACAGTGAAAGTCACACATCCTGAAAGCAGATTTCTTCCTTGTGCACATGGAATACCTATCTTTAACAATAACATATATATATATATATATATACACACACATATGTTTTCTAATTTTAAGAAAAAAATCAAGGGATAATCTTTGGGCAGATATTTACCAGAATTTGGATTTGAATCTTCACTCACTGCTGCAAAATGGTTCTAAACAACCTTTAATCTACCCGTTCCACACACCCCATTTTATATATGAGACCTTCACATGAAAAGCAGGACTTAACATTTTGTCAGTTCTCAGGTCTCTGCCCCACTGGTACAGACTGTGCTTGTGGTGTACAAGGGACACCACTCATCCCTGGGGTGCCACCAGAGAGGCTGCCATTTGCACATTACATAACCATTATTTAGTGGTAAAATTAAAGTGCAGGTCAGAGAAGCTTTAAGAGTGGATTTCTATTTTATACGTACATTAGCAAATCTTCAGAGGCTACCTGGCTAATTGAATACCATCATAATTCCCCTGCACTGAGCCTGTGGAATGAACTGCCATTCAAACATAGAATGGAAAAAGAGACTGCAATATGGCAAATTTAATACAAAGACTTTTAAAGGCGATTGCCAGAGGAGCTCTCAAAATTAATCACTTTCAGACAGAACAGTGTTGCTAATTCCTATTTAAGTCTGAAATATTTAACATACTGATCTGCTCAGAATGTAGTTCAAAGAGCACACTCCTCCTCTTCAGAGCAGCTAGGGACCAAGCTGCTTTAATAGGATTGCAAGAGCCCCAGAGTGGCTCTACAGAAGCTTAGAAAGATGGTGGGTTAGCCTGCTTACTGGGATATTTACTGCATCATTTTAGTCCAGATTTAATACTTAAAGAAAAACAAGCGAAAAAGAGGGTTCAACAATTATCCCCTTTTCTGCAGATCAACAGGGACCAGGGGAGACTGATGTTAGAGCAAGCCAAGAGCCAGGTCTCACCACTTGCAGTGGGCATGATGCTGGATACTGTAAAGGACAAAAGAAAAGGTGAAATGGGCACTGGGAATAGATGGGTTTGGCTTAACACAGTGTGGGGAGAGGTTTCCAGCCCACTTCCAAAGGAGCTCCCTTGGGAACCCCCAGCAATGCAGTTGTGCAGATGGAACTCTTGGTCAGAGTGGTGAGACTGAGCAGACAGAATGAATCATTCACAGGTGACCAGGGAACAGTGCTCAGATAATCTATTAATTTTTCTTCAGAAAAGGAATCAGCAGTTCTCTCCAGCATTAACCAACATGAGCTGATAGAGAGAAACCAGCTCTGGAATAAGTTTAACCTCCATGGGAGAATTTCATTACTTTCAGTTTGCCAGGACACAGAAAATGTAAAAAAAAGTCAAGTATTCAATTGTATTCAATGCAAATAAAAATACTTGCTGTGTTGTACTAGAGTTCAGCTTAATGACAATTTATATTTGCCAGTGATCCTCTAGATGCAAAACAATTGTGATTTTAGTAGATTTGAGCTAAGAAGCTGCAATTGCAATGAGACCAAGTGGTCAGATGACAGAGAACCTGCATGTCTAACTTAGGAGGCTGCTTACCCAGTAATAATAAGAAAGTCATCAGTATTATCACAATGACACCACTTCCAAATCCCACTCCTGCTCACAGGACTGGTGAATATTTACATGTGTGTCCATCTGCACAAAAGCAGAGCCTGATGTGCTGGTTCTGCCTTGTGGAAAATCCTTGCCTGTCCTGAATAATGATGAGCACCAAATAGCTGCCTTGTGGGAGGCTTCTTAACATCAGAAGTTCAACTGACTGCCCTAAAAAGACAAGTGAATAATTTCAAGACTCACAGAAAGAAGTCAAATACTCTATAATCCCTTGTGTTGATAAAAGAAACACATTTTCACTCCAATTTCAAATAGTTTTTTCAGCCTTAATGCACCATAATAAATAGGACTAAATTACATCCCACCTCATTACCTCAGTGAGCCTTCGGGGCAGAGGTCTGTCCCAGCCTGGCTGCACTCTGGCACAGTTCCCTGATAACCTTTGGAATTCCTTAGGTAGTTAATCAAGTGAAGAAGTGGTTCCATAACTGTCTTATCCCCCTTTCTTCAGTTTGAGCACATTGCTGCTGATCCTGTCCTCAGCAGAGATGAAGAGCAATGTCACTTTTTATAAACTGGCATAAATTCATATTTTGATGGCTCTTTCCAATCATTTCAGTCTCACTGGGATTCATCAGTAACAAACCGTAAAGGGAAGAGAGTAAAATCACCAGAGGGCCCACAACTGACAATAAACACAGGAAGGAGACATAAGGAAGTGCTCACCAAAGTTCCTTCCTAATGTCCAGTTACACTTCACATCTTCAGAGTCCTCAGCCAGCTCACCCTGAATGTGAGTAGGCCAGAGCAGACTTGGCTTCTGGAACGAGAAGTGTCCCTTCTGTTTTGTCATATGCATCTAAAGCAGGTGCCACCAATGATGGTGTATGATCATTAATGTCAGACAAGTGAAGCAGGATGGTGCCAGTACCAGACTGTGAGGGCTTGCCAGGGTAGGAGCAAAAGAAACAAAAAAACACTCACAACTGGGTATTGACAAATGCCAGTCCAGTGGCAGGATCTGTCTGGTTTATCCTACCAGTCACAGATAGCACAAGGTATAAACATTAGGGTGCTTTATTAGCCGTTAACCACTTAGACTTGCTATCTTTTTATGTTCAACATATACCTCATTTCACAGTCCAGACTGCCTGAATATTCTCTGACTGGCTGCTTACCATGATTTGTAGCATGAACAATAATGGTATACATGTTGTTGTTCAAGAAGGGGGATTCTTGATTCTTTTGCCACAGTAATAACACCAGAGTTCTCATCCACACTCAGCCAACCATCTGGGTCATTGGCTAGTTCATATCTGAAAAGAAAGGGAAAAATTGCAAGTTATTATTTTAAATGCATTTTGCATACCAAACTACACTTGCAAACCTCTTTATATTCCTAAGCTAATTCTTAAGAGTTGGAACATCGCCGCTTTATCTTATTTGGCCCATCATCTGGATATGTGGAGGTATGCTCTGATGTAAAATTGTTGTGTGGTATGTCACAAAGGAGCTGTGTAAAACTTACTATAAATATTAAAGAAATAGCAAAACAAAGGCATTTTTCATCAATAGAAAGTAGAAAAATTCACTCTCCCTCCCTTTATTTTCCTTTGGATTAGCCCCAGCTGAACGCATGAACATGCTGTGTATGAAATTAAGTAATACCCATTCCGTACTGCAGAAAAATCCCGTCTGGGTTTTTCCTCTTACCGACTGACTCCATTCCGTACTCCGAGATAATCCAGTCCGGCTTAATGATACCTATTGGAGCTGAGCCGTCAGTGTGCTTCCACTGCATTTTCAAGTCTTAAAATATTATTTTTAAACTATAGTGTTAGTGCATTGACAGAGCTTATATATTGCAGATATGAACTTGAAATGATTCCATTTACTTTGGCTTCATTCTGAAGCTGAATACGATTAAAATGACATCTAAACTCAAGTGGATCTCAGCTATGCCACAAATCTCACTATTCTTCCTCTTGTGGAAGAGGATTTATGGACTTTTAGTTGACTTATAAATGCCTTGAGAGTGTAATGGCAATGTATACTGTGCACACTGTCATACATAGGGTACCCTGGGACAAGCACTGTGGCCCCAGTGCAGTGGGGCACATGGTGCATGGTTTGTAGGGCCCTTGGAAGAAAGAAATCTGGGAGACAGCTGTCTGCCATTTCAGGGAACTAAATCAGGAACATATGTTTCTCAGTTTTCATATTTTCTTTCAAATAACACCCTCAAATATTTATACACAAACATACATAAACACATGCACACAACAAAGCCTCCAAATACACTGGTGAATGATTCACTCACTCCTCAGTACTGTATGTCTTCTGGCATACAAGATTCCAGCTGCATAAAACAGTTTGGCAGAAGAATATATTGAAAATCAGCTTCAAAGAACACAGAAGTTTGTGTGAGTTGAGGGAACTAAATTACACAGATTCATCTTGTTGCTGTACTGTAGATTAGTTTTCATTATATGAATCCTGCAGGCTATTGAGTGTAAGGCTGTTGTGGAGTGACATTGTATCCTCACCTTCTCCATCTGTATTTGATCCCCATTTTTCAAGTAGCTACAAATGGAAACTGCATATATATCCACACAACATTTTTTATTTTGCTAAGATGATGATGAAGGTATATAGTAATTTTTTCTCTTCAGTCATACCACTGGTCTATCAGAAGAAAATGCAAATGGGATTAATCCTAGTTCTACCCAAAGATTAATTTCTAAACATTATCTCCTGCTCCAGACATCCACTGGTAGCCACCAGGCAACATAAGATCCACTTGTCTCCTCTGAGCAAGTATGACAAAACTGCTAGGGACTCTGCTAGCTCTGCTTCCAGTTTATTGACTGACCATGTGCAGATCACCTTTTCTGCATCCCCCTTACTGCAGCTGCAAGAACTGTCTTAATGAAATCCACCTCTGTATGGTACTTGAACTGAAACCTAAAGCTGAACTCCCAATTGAAAACTACATAACACTTGCCTTCATGAAGAGCACCCCCACTGCCAGCAAAAAATTAATACCATTATTGCATTCACTTCTCCTGCAAATTTTCAGTAAAGTATACATATCTTTCATACTTCAAAATACCTGCTGACCAGCTTCAGGGTGGACATTTTAAACAGGACTAAATTACTTCCTTCTTATTACTTTATGCTAATGCTTTTATCATCATGTGCTAATCAACAGGAAAATATATTTCCTGTTCTGGAGGATGTTAATAAAAAAAGTACTGATTTTATAAAACTATTCTTTTAATTATGTACTTGAAAAACTGCTTAGATACATGAAAATTAAATAGATCTAATGAAGTGGAATGGAGTGCTAAGTTTAATTAAACAAATTAAAAAATTTGCAGAAATGATATTAAGTGATCTTTGAAATGGAAATGGTGTACTGAGTTCTACACTTCATGTTAAGATTACAGCTGAGTGAGCAAAATACTCCCAAATGCACCCTGGCAAATTCTGCAGGGCAAACCAAGTACACCTCTACACATAAAATTTCCTACAAATATTTGCTCAATGAAAAAATTGTCTGCACTTCTAACAAACATTGAGGAAAAAAAAAAAAAAGCAAATATTTTTTTCAACACCCTTTTTTCTACAAATGGTGATTTTTTTACTGAATCTTTGAGAGAATAACTTTAAAAATAATCAACCTCAGCACCCATGTATCTCCTGAAAACCTGAGTACTAGTGCTCTGCTTGCCCAGGTACCCCTCTGCAAAGCACCATGCAGGTGCTGTCCAGCACTGCCCCAATGCCTTCCCTCACGGTATTTCCCCTGAAACATCTGCAACCAGGAAAATTTGCATAAATTGTCTGGTTATTCTGAACATGCATACTCAGAAAATTCAACAACTTCTGCAAAACAGGTGTGAGGCTAGAAATGAGAACATTTCTGAAGGTATTGTTTTACAGCATTTCTGCTTATTTCTCCCAGTCCTACCTCACAATCTGAGGGTTTCCACAGAGCCCCCCTGAAGGTTGTTAGGCAGTGACCTGCTCAGCACCACATGGGTACAAGTAAGCCTTCTGCAGTGTAGCCCTGTTAGTTTACAGCAACTTTCAGAGTATTTGGCTTTTCTTCTCAAACCCTCAATTAAACACAAGAAAGCTACACCTCATAAAAAAGTTCTCTACCCACCATATTTGCTGCCGGTACAGATGATGAGCACCTTCATGCGAAGAAACGCCCTCACCACAGCACCAGCGCTTCGGGAAGGCTCATCCCCAGCCCTCCTGGCTCTCAGAGAAGGTTGTTCCCCACTTCCATGAGCCTGTGGGGTGGCACTGATGAGCCCCAGCCAGCAGGATGCTCTCCTAGAGCTGCACACCCCAACCTGGGCAGTGTTGGACCCAGGCCCTGGGCCCAGACACCCATCAGCCGCCAGCGGGGCACAGGCTGCCGGAAAGGCCTCGGCTCTCTGCTGCAACAGCCACATTTGGGTTCTTTTAAAGCCATAGTTCGAGGATGTGAAACACATGCTGGAATGTCAGCCAAGCTCTATGTTGCACTTAAATGGACAGGACTCACGATTGCCCTGTCACTGCTGAGGGTGGTGAGGGCCCAAGGATGGAGCGGCCGCTTTGGCACCTTCCCGCACTCGTGGCCAAAAGCTGCGTGGTCCTTCCAAGGGCTTGTCTGCAAACTCCAGCTGTACCCAAACACACACAGCCCTGCTGGAGCCCCAGGCCAAAAGGGTGACACCACTGAGGAGTGGCCTAAGGTGAGGTGAAAGTTGGCCCAATACATTGACAGTCCTGATGTAATTCCACACGCAAATGGGTGCCTTTTGCTCACTGCAAGGAGGTCAGCAATGAGCACCGAATAAAATGGGAGAGAGGACGAGGATGTCTCATAGAATTGGGGCACACTGTGCCTCCAGCCCGGGGGTGGGACAAACAGGTCTGATTTTAAGCTAAGGCAGCACTAGAGGGACCATGTGCTACCCACACTGCTCTGAAATTCTGAAATTCCAGCAGAGGCAACCTCATTCTAGATGAAAAAAAACCCCACCCACCCATCTCAAACCAAAACAAGGCACAAAAATCTCTTTAAGGAGTCTGGTAGTGACTTTTAGCTTTGAGAACAAAAGAGTCATCGCTCTCCACAACTACCTGAAATGAGGTTTTAGCTGGGGGGGGGGGTCAGTCTTCTCTCAGGTAAGAAGCAACAGGATAAGAAGGAATAGCCTCGAGTTACACCAGGGGAGCTTTAGATTGGGTATTACAAAGAATTTATTCACCAAAAGGATTGTCAAGCATTGGAACAGGCTGCCCAGGGAAGTGGTGGAGTGACCAGCCCTGGAGGGATTCAAAAGATGAGTAGTTGTTGTCCTTAGGGACAGTGCTGAGTTAATTACCATGTTTGATGATCTTAGAGATCTTTCCCAACCAATTCTATGATCATTTCCTCTCCCTCACACTCTCAATTGCAACTTGTTTAGAAAATGATGGAGAAAAAAAAAGGCACCTTACACTAATCATAATGCCTGAAAAGCTTTCAAGAAGACAAAATACACATTTGTCTGTCTTCATAATGAGTTCAGCTCAGAAGTCACAGAAAGGTCATATCACAAAGGGAGTGGCTCCTGAGGCACAGGGAAGCCTTTATTACTTTAACTAACCTCCTTGAGGGCAATTTCACATCCATAATACAAACTATTCAAACAATGCACAATGGAAGTAGGTAAATAATCACCTTGTATGTGCTCAGATTTTATTTTGCTCTATTTAAAATTTGGCAGAGGTAATTCTTTAATCCAATATTTTCAATGTTCTCGGCTATATCTGAAAGATTTTTTTTTGTCAGTACAGCTGAATGGCACAGTAATTAATAATAATCCTAATGATCAGAGGTTTTGAAATAAATTTTTTATTGAATAAGCAGAATTAAATTTCTATATAGTCCTCTTGCATCTGAAAGAAATGCTTGCATGTCTCTTTAAAGTCTTATATTTAAATAGATAAAGTTTGAGTGGAGTGTGGCTGTGTTTTAGATATATTGTACAGAAATAGGAATGATTTTGTAGTATATGGTATATATTATAAATGTACAGAATTTCTAAAAAGGTGTACCACCTTCTTCCTGTTACTAGGAAATCTTATTAAGTTTTTGCATTTGATAAAATCACCTAAAATGGACTTTTTTCCCCTATAGATGCAAGAGAGGACAAAGCAAACTCCACCTTTTATTGACTTTTCACAGGGCTATGTGCCTTCCTTTTTCCTTTCCTTTTTTTGTACCTTTTGGTTTACAAGAATAGTATCACCTGATTTGCATGCACCCTTCCCCCAGTCGTGACATAACATAGTCAAAATTAAGAAATGATCATATTCAATGCTTTTGTCCCAGGTGTTGCCAGGGTAAACACATACAGAGACCAAGCAGGAAAATACTTCCTGTGTATACAATCCATCCCATCCAGGAACTATAAACCCTTCTGAAAAACAGTTTAGTAATTTTACATCTAATTGGATGAGAGCAAAACAGAAGAAAACCAATTACCATCAGGATTAAAAAATACTTAGATGAATATAAATAGCTAATCCTGCTCTCACCCTGTGTACAACAGAAGGAAAGACCCCCTGAATTTCAATTTTAGCATGGGACAAGAGCCCGCTTGTCCAGGCACCTCTGAAATTCAGCATTCAGGGTGTGTTTTTGTGCCACATGAGACCATTCCAGGTGTAATGGCCTACAAAGATGCTCTTTGTAGGTCGTGTTAAAAGAAAAACCAATGATTTTTGCCTATTTTGTGCTCTAAACCAGCCAGCACTTAGTGAAAGAACCTGCCTGCCAAACAAAGAGAGAGATTCTGGGGAAAAAGCCCAACAAAACTATCACCACACCAAAACATCACAGGGAGAGAAGGGGAGAAAATAGCCTAAATTAATCAGAGGTTACTATCATTAATCAAGGCAAGGATGCTTGAGCCAACAGCACTGTGTTAGAAGAAACTAATAGAAAATGGTGAAGAAAAAAAAATAATTTTTATGAATTGCTAAGGAAGAAGAAATCTCTGGGACAAAATCTGATAGCACTGGCTTTTTTTACCATCACAGAACAATTCCATGAAAACACAGAGCTCGTCTGACACCAGGACAGAAGAAGGTTCTACTCAGTTAAACACATGTCAAGGAAAAGCAAATTCTGAGACTCCATCCAGACACTTTTATCATTATGCTTCAAATTTTGACAATTTCAGCCTACGGTTTCTATTTCATTCTTTCTTAGAGCAAAACCAACTACGTGTTTACTTCATCATCACAAAATGAATGAGATCTCACAGGGCTCCAAAAGGCAGGGCTTTAACTACAAAACACCCAATACAAGAATATCACTAGGCCTGCAATAAAATTAAAAGGCTTGACATCACTGCTGTGCCACCTTTACAGTTTTGAATGACTCTGAAGAGATTTTCTTCTCAGAAAGATCAAATAGAAAATAAGGTCTAAGGAGTTGGTCAGTATTCTTTAGAGCCTGCCCAAGCCTTATTGCAGCTCTGCTTTTGAAGTCACTAACCTGAGTGCTTACCCCACTCAAGTGCAGCACAGATTTATAATATGTTTTTATTTAAGGAGAAGAAATAGCCTACAGTACCAGGAGTGAGATGATATATATCCTGTCTGTTCTGAATGAACTGCTGTAGCAGACATTAAAAAGGAAGGATGAGTTTTAAGAATATAGCTTTAGAAAAAGATTTCACCAGCTAAACCTATTTCATCCTCACTTATATCTTATTTTTAAGAAGGGAAGACAGAATGAATTAAATTGAAAGCCATGTATTAAGTCTTTAGAATTTTCACAGAAGTTTATTGAACAAAACTCCTAAGAAGCTGCTTGCTTTTTTGTCCACAGAAATGTATTTATAGGAGCTGAATTCTAATAAACACAGATTGCAGTGCAAAGAAAAAAAGGTCAGCAGTGTGTGCTCAAAGCTTTATTGATGTCTTGTCAATCAATCTTTTATTTTGTTGTTTAATTCTTTTTTTAAAGAAAAAAATGCATGTAAGCACTTTTTCTCCTAATAGTGGATTTATTGAGCATTTCAACAAATCAGATGATAGATACAATAAGCAACGATGGCCGATTATCAACTTTGTGTTTTCAGGTCAGATTGTAAATTGACCTTGTGTTCGCTTCTCTTCTTTCTGGGGAATAGCTAATGCCCTCCTCAAATACAATTATTTCCAATAAACTTTTTTTCTGTGCGTTCAACATTTCAGAAGAGCAAGTTTATGGGGGAAAAAAGCAACCCTGCTAGACAAATACATGCAGTCTCATATATTGCCTCCTTGTAAACTAATTAAAATAATAAAGCTGACTCTTAAATCTAAGAGTGGTGAATCCAAGGGATGTAAAACTTTAGAGCATGACCTTTAAAAATCATCATTGGTGTGAGCTTTTTAGAGCCCAGTAACAGACTTCAGCCCTGATCCTGAACACCAGTGGAAGAGCTGCAGCCCTTCTGACTCTGGTTATGTGGTCAGCCCTTCTCACCAAGGCAAACCAGCTAACCTTTCCCATCTGACCACAGTCCTTCCTCAAAATTTGATTTCCCAAACTTTTTCAACATCCCTTTCAGTCATGTAGTTTGAGAGCCAGAGATCAGCAACTGCACTTAGGGATTCAGACAGGCCTGCCCATGGCAGTACCATGTTATTTGTCACCTATTCATCTTGTAGTTTTACCGTGCTCTTCCATTTTTTATCTGCAGGCTCCTATGAGGAGAAGTTGACACTGAGGTGTCTATTGTGACAGAGGATTCCTTTGCCTCAGCTGACACAGTTAATTTAATAGAGTGCAAAGGACACTGACATCATATTTTTTCCCTTCCAATATATATTACTTTGCATTCACTTGCTATCACATTGTCCATGCACTTCTTTTATTAGGTCTGTTGTTCTTTTAAGTAGTTCCTTCCCAACATAAAAAATAAGAACATGTAAACAGAAGAAAGCACGGGCATCTGCAGAGACTCTTGCAAGCTCAGAGAGGATGGAAACCACATTTTCCTCCATGGGAAACATCCACCCTACGAAATCCTTCACAAATTATGTAACACACCTGCAACTCCATTGATCTCTCTACCCATGTCTTCCATAATTCAGTGTACTGGCACAGTCTGAGAAGCAACCTTGATATTTTAGCTGATAACTTTCTGCTGTATGGCAGCAGCATAAGCAGGCATGAAAAGGGGATCCATGCTCTGTATTTTGATGGTAAAAGTGTCAATTTTTACTACTTCAAGTTTAGAATGCAGTGGAAGTGCCACCAGAAGTGTGTTTCAGAGTGGTTAACTGTGGCAATTAAATCACTGCTGAAGACGTTAAATCACTTCCATGAATGAAAATGAAGTCATAGAAATGCTCTTTGTTGTCACAGAAGTTATGAAGTTATGTTCTAAAGGGAGAAGTGCCTTCACTCTTAGCATTGTGTATTGGTAGACCGAATGACACTGCATTTTGGAGCTACTGTCCAGTTTGACCCCACATACAACCAAACATTGCGTTACAAACATTTGTCTTTTCTTAGTGCCTGACTGCACCATGGCATTTTACAGGGGCCAACAAGCAAAACTGAAATCCTCTTGCAGCTGGCACTACACTCTGACAAGGACAGTGTAAATGAGTTTTCCTTTATTTTGTGAGAGCTGTGCCTCACTAATACAGGCTAACAAGAGTTAGCCACATCATACTTTCTGAGGGGTCAAAACCAAACTGATTGCCATCTCTTGCAAGCATCTTACAATCAGCTTTTAATTTCTATAAATGTGTTCAGAATTTACAGTTATTATCTGACCAACTGAAATTAGACTAAAAGTATTCCTGGAAAGAATTGTTTTATATTTCATTTTAACATTCTGCCTTTAACGGCATTTGATTAGCTACTGAATACTTTCAGCTGTCTGACCAGATACATTATTGTTACATTTTAAACATAAGTAGAATAGAACAATAAATAATGTAAATGCATGTCACATTCAAACTTTTATTAAACTTTCACAATATTTTGATGTATACCAGTGGCCACATAAAAATTCACAACAAGAGATAAACAGACCCTACAATGAGCAATAAATCAAATTTGAGTCTCCCTCAAAAAAAAAAAAAAACAACAACTCCACACTTCAGGAATCTGTTTTTTATTATTTGGACAGCTCTGACTCTGTCTCTCATCATGGAACAAAAATCTCTGTCCAAGAGGTCCCTTTGGGACAGATCTTGGTGTGAAAAAAAAAAAAAAAAAAAAAAGAAGAAGAAAAAAGGTGTATCTTACCTTAACAAGATGTACAAAAAAACATCTTAGGAATCATAAACTGGGACTAGACCTAGAACTATTGCAGTGCATCTCAGCATGATTCATCTCTCAGATGAAGAGGAGTATTTCCTTCACAAGCCAGGATAAGTCTTCCTCAAGGAACCACTGCCCCTCTTTGCTTTCTTTGTTTCTACTACTTTAGGAAGAATTAAATTACTAGAATAAAGAGATACATTTACAGTATCCCTTTAGAATGGTAAGGCTTTCATTCTGGGAAGGAGCTTAATCAGGAAGATATCTGGACTGGGAAAGAGTCTGCAACTTTGGAGTTCTGGGTTGTCACTTAAAACTCAGACATAAACTTCAACCCTCCACTGTTCACAGAGTGGGATTACACTTATTTTATAACATTGATGGGAAGGCACAAGTTGTTTTCTTCATTCCAGACCCTTGTTACAGAATTTACCTTTCTTTTTGTTTTATAAAACATAAAACCAAATATCATTATATGCTTCTATAGTAAACAGATTCAAGCCTTCCTTTAAATAAGTGAAACTGATACTGACCCAGAATGAAAACAGCAGCTTTGAGATCAACAGTGGTTCTCCACTTTACACCAAACCCTGACTGCACAGAAGTCAATGGCAAAAGTCCAAGTTTTCAATCCTGCTGCATTTAGTTTAACAGTATGAATGAAATGTACAAAGACTCACTTGCTCCAGAAATTTTACAAAAGGAAGTTTTTCCTTTCTTTCATTCATTTTCAGAAAAAGAATCAGAGAGAACAGATGAGATGGGAACAGACCTCTGGAGAACATCTGGTGCCAACGCTGTTCAAGCAGAGACAGATAGAGAAGGGTTCACAGGACCAGGTCCAGTTGAGCTTTCAATGTCTCCAAGGATGGAGACTGCACAAAGCTCCCTAGAGAATCTGTTCCTATGAACAACCATCCTTAGGGGGTAAAAATGTTTTGGTTTGAGTTTACTTTAGTTTAAATAGAATTTCTTCTATTTAAATTTGTGCCCACAGCCTCTTGTTCTGTGAGTGAGCAGCACTGGCAAGAGCCTGGCCCCATTTTCTTTACTACCCCTTTAGTATTTGAATGCATTGAGAAGGTTCCCCTGAGCTGTCTCTTCTCCAGGCTGAACCACCTCTGCCACCCTTCCTAAAAAAGCTACCACTTAATCACCTCTGTGGCCCTTTGCTGAACTCAGACAACTGTGCCCTTGTCAGCCTTAAACTGCGGAGCCCAGAAAAAGCTCTGAAGACTTTCACATTCCATATAAGAAAAAACACCTGGAAAACGAAGATATGAAAATAATTTTAAGGGAACTAACCAAATATTTCATCATTATTCTTGTGTGTTTTATATAGGCTTTCTGATGGAAATGATGCTATGTAACTGAGAAATTACATGAAGGCAGAGATTCCTTGCCTATGATAAAATATTTACTTGCCTCTGCCAATACAGTCATTACTATATTTAGACTTCCAGCATCTCTTTGAGGTAAGGAATACTAGATTTTTCACATGGAAAACAGAAGGACAAAGTGACCAACCTAATATCACACAGGAAGTTTGTGATAGATAAGGAATGTGTGAGCACAAGGCTAAAGGTTTTATAGCAGATGTGTGACATATAAAGTAAATTACTTAAACTATTAATGAAGAAAAATTAGAATGCTGCAGGATTTTAGGAAAGGATGTCCTAGGGTGTATGTTCTGTTTTCCCTGCATTTCACATAGCTTCCATGAAAGCACACAGAACTTTTCTTCCCCTGTGTTTTCATTAAGGCCCTGGCTGGACTCAAAATGGAAAAAAAAAAGTTAAAATCTATTCAAGAACTATTATTTTCTTCCCTGTTTTCAGTTAGTTTAGGTACTTTCCTGTCTGTCTCCAACTATTATATCCTGGACAGAAAGTATAAGCCCTCAGCTTTTATTTTGCCATGTTAGAACACATAAAATCTTTTTGCTTCTTCCCATAAAACAGGCTTTTCCATTGTCTTAATAATCCTCATGACCCTTCTCTACATCTGTTCCAGTTTTACTGAACATTCTTGTCCATGGCTGACCAACACTACACAATATTTCTGAGGTTGTACCACAGCCTCTGTAATAGCACCAGCACTTCCTCTCAAAATTCCACTCCTAGTGCATCTTAAGGTTGCATTGCCTTTTTCACTGCTGCATAATTGCTTAAAACAATTCTCTGTACAACTCATGGTATACAGCAAGAGAAGTATGGAATCACTATAATTGAAATATGGTTGGGTTTTGAGGAATTTCTTTGAAGGAGGGAGCAGTGGACACATTTCATAGATTACCCAAGAAGCCTTTTTAACTGAGAAGCATATGGAGATGTGAGAGAAGAGATGGAAAGAGAGAATTGGTGGGTGTTATATACAAATGGAGCAGGAAGATGAGAGCACAGGAGTAATGATTTCTTATGTGCAATAGCAGCAGGATATAGGCTCTCTTTCCTGTTTGGAAGTTCTCTGCACAGTTCTACACAGAGGCTTGACTGACTTTCCTAATTTCTAAATGAAAGGGGATGGTTTGGAGAGTCCTATTTTAGAGAGCCTACTCTGGGAAAATGATAGATATTGAAAAAGCTAAAACTTGAAGTCTCCCTGTTTGAATGAGCTTTATACAGCAACAAGGGTCTGAACGAACCCTCTTCTTCACACCTTTGGCTCAGTATTCAGAAACAACTATACAGCTCATAAAACCAGGCCTTCACGTTGCCACCAGGACTATGTTAGTGTTGCAAAATAAATAGAAAAAAATCACACCATTTTCTTACTTTAATGTCTCATAAAAATTAATAGTACCATCTAATGTATTTATTTAGTGTAAAAGGAAGCTTTTCATACAGCTGCCACAGTCACAGAATTTATAAAGAGCTAGAATCTGAATTCTTTGGGAAATTCCTTTTCTTGTATCTAAATAAAGACACAGAATTTCCTGTGTTAAAAAAAATTAACTTCCTATAATTATGCACTTTCCTCTGAATGTGAAATTAATGAAAAAACTTTCGCAATATTAAAATACAAAGAATATTTTATATTGTATATGCATTAAATATACATCAGTAAATACAGACTTATGTATTCAATATTCTTGAAGCAAAATTTAAAAGCTGACAATTCTTTTTGACTTCTTTATGTAAATAAAGATTTCAGCAGCATCGACATGTTTCTATGAAACATCTTGCAACTTAACTTTTTGGTTTTCAAGTAAAAAATGTTCTATTGAATTTTTTTTATGCCCTAATGAATGTCAACTGGCTTCTTCATAGGAAAAACCTTGAAATCCTTAGTCAGTCAAAACCCTCATTGATTGCATTCTCTGATGTTAAAAATTATTCATTGATAGTATATTCCCAGAAAGGCAGAGAACGTTGAACCATGAACAAGTATGTACTGATTAATCACACATCTGTTTCACAGTGTGTCTTTTTCTTACACAGACTATTTTCTGAAGAGTCACTGCTGATGAAGGGCACAAGTCATCTTGCAAGGACTTCAATCATCTTGCTCTGTAGAGCTTCCAGGTCAAGGAGAGAAAAGGCCATGTAAATGTAAGTGATTCTTAATGAGTTCTTTACCCATAGCTTTATTAAGGCACAAATAACCATAAAATGACTCATTCTATTGATTTTGAATCCAGCATAAGACTTATTTCTAAACCCTGAGGAACAGTGGTTGGGAGAAAGAACATCTTCAACCAGGGCAGTAATTATTGCCAGAGTAAGTTGCCTTCAAGAGTCATTGTCAAGTAATCAGTAAACACATAAGAATAATTTCCCATGACTTGAGAATGCTCCTGCCTGAACCATGACAGGAGGGAGGACACCCACACTATCCTTCCTTCTGCCCAAAAACTCCAACTGCATTTCACTTGAACCATGGGAATGCAATTCTCCCAGTGCCAGTGGATCTTACTCCAGCAAATCTGCAGTCACCAGGTCAGAAATTGCTCCTGTAGGTCAGGTAAGTGGCTGCCTGTCTAGTCTCTAAGTGGTGCTACCGCTGCCTGTTTGAGAGAGATGGAAAAGCCCATGCATTATGCATCTGTGGAAAGACTTGCATATGAGGAAAATATTTTTACACACCTCACCAGTTAGAAGCTGCCTTTGCTAGACAGATAGAGTCTTACTTGGCTTCTAAACTCCAGGTAATATTTTACTACCTTATCTCTTTTTACATACACCTGTTTATGGCTGGATGGGTATTTCATAATTTGCTGTGAAGTCAGTCCTCCCTTAAGAATCCCTAAGCCAAGATCATTCATCAAGTAAAAATCAACAATTGTAATGCAGAATTGGTTGGGTTCTGGCAGTAATACATTGTCTTTTGAATAAATATACACATATGACCTCGGTATGGTCACTATTTCTGAGCTCTCTTCACTGACTTACTTAATATCTGATTCTGTTTTACTCTAAGTCTCTTGCTTTATGAAAAATCTTGTGATGAGTTTTATAAACTATGTGATTTCTGAACATTACCTAAAACCCATAAATCAATATACTTTTCCTTCACTTCTGATTTCACACTGCATCACCTAAACTTCCTAACATAGTTTTGTCCTTTGATTCTTCTTCCATCTAAAAATATCTATAGTGCAATTAAAGAAATTTTCAGAAGTGATGCAAAACATATATATACTGCTAATGGGCTTATAAAATACTTAGATCTGTGATCTCTTCTTTGCAGTACATGCATAATACATATAATACCAAAAGTTCCTATTCATGCTGCTGCATTTTTTCCCCCTCAAAATGCATTCTAATTACTACAGCAAAATTGAATTTGCCTGTGCATACATTAAGGTTAACCATGCAGTCAGCAAGAAATGAAGCACTACGAATCAGCTGTGTAACCAAGAAGGAAATACATATTTAAAATCATGCACACTATTATAACTTAGTTAATTTCTACTTTAAGATTGAATAACTCTAAAAATACTAAGCTGCTTTCCATGCTTAATTAGGAGCTCAGATTCACTGAAAACCTCCTGAAGCGCCATAGTCAATGGCAGTAAAGTATCCATTTAAATTGTTTTCTGGGATATCACAGTGTCTGTGAGAGAAAAGTGTTATTACTTGAAAACTTTATGGCATGCAGCAGAAAGTTATTGTATTCTAGTATTACAATTTTGTTAATAGACAAATTGTCAAAATCACCACCAAAAAAAACAACTCGGAAGCAATTTACATGGTAGCATAAAAATTGATGAATGTGGCAGAAACACCATTTAGATGAAAAAAAAGGCATTAAACATGAAAGAAAAAATTTTAAATTAAGAAAGTCCTGGAACTGGAAAGCAACTGCATCAATTTTGACTACATAATTCAAATATTCTCTCATCAATGTAACTGCTTTGGGTTTTAATTCTCATGAAAACCTGCTACAAAATGGAAAGAAATTTCTTGTCAATGCATGAATAGTCAATGGTAAAAAGAACAACCATCACAAAAAAAAGTGGCAGTTGCAGCTGGGGAAGAGACAAAATAAGAGAAAACTCAGAGTAAATGTATGGGAGGAACTGTTACTAAAATTTCTATAGAAAGACAGAATGGTTTGGTTTGGAGCATGTTAAGGACCATGCAGTTCCATCTCCTCTTCTATGGGCCAGGATACCTTCAGCTAGTCTGGACTGCAGAGCCCCATCCAACCTTGAACTATTCCAGGATGGAGCATCCACAGCTTCTCTGGGTAACCTTTTCCAAGGCCTCACCACCCTCACAGGAACAAATTTCTTCCTAAAATCCAGCCTAGATCTGCCCTCTGTCAGAGTGGAGCAGCTCTCCCTTTCCCCATCACCCCCTGCCCTGGGGAAAAGTCCTTCTCCAGCTCCCTTGGAGCCCTGTTAGGGACTGGAACACTGCTCCAGGGTCACCCAGGGGCTTTCTCTTCTCCAGGCTGAACAACCCCAGCTCTCCCAGCCTGTCTCCACAGCAGAGCTCCAGTGCTTTGTGGCCTCCCCTGGACTGGTTCCAGCAAATCCCTGTCTTTCTCATGCTGGGAGCCCCAGAGCTGGAGACAGCACTGCAGGTGGGGTCTCAGGAGAGCCGAGCAGAGGGGCAGAATCCCCTCCCTCGACCTGCTGGGAATGTGACCCAGGATACAGATGGGCTCTCTGGGTTGCCAGTTTACATTGCCAGGTCATGTTGGGTTTCTTGTCAATCAAGTAGCTGATTGTTATCAGTATTTCCCTTCAAACCTCCATTTTTAAAGAATTTATATTACTTGACTCTTAAAATATGTTTCTGGGCAGAAACAAGGGCGCACTGTGCTCAGGCAAATTTTTAAATTAAAAACGGCCTCCAAAATTACTCCAGCAATTTTCTGCACACAATTGTTTCCATGTGAAAAGATCCACATTTAGCCATGAAAACAGCACACTCCAAAAAAAAAAAAATTATCAACTCAGCATTCAATCTTAAGTAGTACTATGGCCCTCAGTTATTATTTCTGTGAATACACACACTAATACCCAAACTCCAAATAAGAATAATGGCAGAAAGTAAGATTTGGTAGATTTGTTCCTGCATTTGCATATGATTACATAACAAGTTTGAAACTGCAGGGATTGCAGTAAATTTGAAATCAACCAAGAGATTATTTAATAGAATCTCAAAACTGTAATAATTTTCTTTCCTAACATACAGTTGTGTCACTTGGCAAACACACCGAAAGAAGCAGCAAAATGATGAGGCTTTAGGTTTTTAATATATTTTTTCAAATATTAATTTTTACTCCCTAAGTGAATAATGTGATCTAATTCTTATCAGCTGACACTGTATCTCTAAATTCATTGTTTTCCCTTTACATTTCCAACAATTCTACCTTTTTAACCTGTTCTGCTCTTTTTTTTTTGTAGAGAAAATTGATATTAAAAATCATCGTCTGTGTATTAATAAAGACAATATAATTGCCAAAAATGTCAGCAGTTTTAAGCAAGATAAACACTTCTCTTAATCTGAAATGTCAAAGCAATTTTGTTAAACCAAAAAGTCTTTTTAAAGAGCAGCATGACAGTAGGAACCCATGTCAATAAATTACAAAGCAAAGCAGAGTCAAGTTGTTAAACTGTTTCTAGCTTCAATGGAGAACACACACACACCAAGCAGCCAGCATTTCTCATTCCCTCAAATCCTCAGTCTCTGAGCAACACAGGTAAACAGATGACTTGGAAGTGCCAGATCAGTTACTGATCTTGCTCAGCAATATGTCTCTAACAGTGACAGAAAAAGACTCCCAGGAATGAAATGCAAGAAATCTAAATATAAGAAATCATACCTTCCTCCAGGAGTTCCCTACAGCCATATATATGTGTTATATAAAAGTATGTGTGTGTCTGTGTATACACACATGGCTAATTTTTTAAAAAATAATTTATTACCTTTTCTAGCATGTGCATTCTTTTCTAATACTCATAAAAAGACAATTTCTGCAGCCGCATTCCCCCCAGACTTTGGGTGAAACATTTCATTTTTTGGAGTTTGGACACCAGTTAAGTTGTCTGCATGCATGTGGCTTGAATACAATCCATAGATGCAGAACCTTTGCACTCTTAATAAAGAATTGGGTTTAGTTTAGAGAGGCAGAGGCCTCCTGTACTATTACCTACCATGTGGTGCACAAAACACCTCAGCCAGGCCTGAAGGCTCAGAGCACCAGGGCTGCAGGCACACCATGAGAAGACAATGCTGGCCAAAGACTGATTACAATGCAAAGCTATTTGCTATTTGGAATTGAAACAGGGCTCATCATGACAAGCCTGGAAGCAATACTTGTTCACTGATGCCTGAGCCACTTATAAGGTTTGAAATTCACATTTTTTGAGGTGTTTCCCCTCTTTGTTTTAAATTGTGTATAAACTCGTCCTCATTTCTCACAACAGCAGAATTGGTTACTCTGCTGCAGTGATCACTCATTTCTATATGTACATATTTTCTAATATAGCCAATTATAGCAATATTGCTTTGTGCCACTATTACAAATTTAGAGGATAAGCAGCATATGTTTAATAAATAAAAAAAAAACAAGAGCCTTTTCCCCACCTAAACAGTTTAGGAGGGCTGCCTAGTATTCCAAATTAAAAATTGAAATTTTTATTCAGCGCACCCTTTTCCTCTCCCACTCATTTTTATTGCATAATCAGTGTTATTTTGGACCGGTTTTGCCTTTTAACTTTATCTAAGTTCACAAACTTGAAGACAAGGCTGGTTCCCAAGGGACTTCTGCTCAAACCTTATAGTTCTAGTACTAAATCTTTAAAACGTGGGATGAAACACAACATATACAGCAACACTAGAGCTCTTCTGAACTACATCAGCACAGACCTTTTTTATCCATGCAAATCCCTCCAGGCAGTGGCAAGGTAGAGCTCATTCCATTCCCTGTCCCCAGGCTAGCTGGGCTTCACCACTGCTCTGCCAAGCTCTGCTGCAGTGAAGACTTCCATGGGAGGAGATGCTGCAAACTAAATTTATGTCTGTGATGATCCCAACTTTATCTGGAGATGAAGCCTGGCAATTCACAGAGCCCTAAGCAGTCCTCAGATAAATCTGTCCTCTGTGGCCATTTGACACCCCAGCACTTGTGGTTTAAGCCTGATTCAGACAGATTCAGAGATATGGGGAGTGAGTGGGACAGGATTTTCCTCTTCAAACATGAAAAGGAATTCTCCTAAATCTAAAACTCAGGGTCCCTCACCAATCTCTGTATTTTCTCTTGAAGGGACTGTTCTGTTACCCTGAAGAAAAGACTTTCAGAGCAGAAAAAAATAAAATTGCTGGGGGGGAACTACAAAAAAGATACAAAAATAAGTCACCTGGGCTACAAACTGTATTGGCTCTGGCCTCCCATCTCTCCAATAGACCTTACTATTAATATGGCTCATTGCTCAGTCAGATTCTGGATTAACAGAGAACTCCTTACTAGATAGAACATCCAGTTTCAAAGAACTCATAGTGATTGTGCGCCCTAGCTCAACCTTACACCAATTTAAGTACTTAAATAATTTGTTGATAACTATAGTTGCTTATATAAGTCAGTGGTTGATTAGCTACCTAATTTTAACATCTGCAATAAAAACAACATACTGTCAGTCCATTATAAGCAGACAGAAGGCTTCTTCCCAATCAATACTCAGACAGAACAGCAAGAGTTAAATAGTTTTAAAAACATTTTCTTACTTCTCCTCTGTGACAAATACTCAGAAAAGCCTTTTTCTAACCTAGCCATCCAGGGCTTGATGCAAATGCTGAAAAAACTGAGCTGCTTTCAGTTCTTTTCATATGACAAAATGTTTAAGCACTTGGAACCAAAGTTTCGCAACTGTGCTTTCTAAGCTGACAACAATGGACATATGCACAAGTCATTTAAGACTAATGCAAAGAACGATATAATTTTATAACAATAGTGTAACTATCCACTGGAGGCTGGTTTGGCCAGCCCTGTAGCATGTTCCCTACTTTACACATAGAGTTAGTTCTTCTCTCTAAGGACATATTGTGGATGGAAAGGGAATTTTAGTTCACTGTCTTAAAACTGGATTTCTTTTCTTGACTTGGAAATGCCAATACCATGTAAATATTTTTGAGGATACTTTTATTATTCAATAATGGCATTGTTTTATTTCTGGTGTGTGCAGATTTTGCTTCCCTACTTTTCAGGGTGGTTTCCAGCCAGCCATCATGGCTCTGAGGGTAGGTTACAGTCATTTAGCATTTCCATATCCCAGCATCTTGGCTTTATTGTAACATGGGAGCAATGGTTTCCCTGAGCACACAGGCTCATGTCACCTTTTCCTTGGCAGGTCAGGTAGCAATCATGAGTTCAGCAGAGGCACTGTGATTGAAATCTCTGGCATCATTCGTGCATTGGACTGTCTCTGCTAAGACTCATAGATTTATTCATTGATCAAAACAAGTTCCCTAACCAAAGTTCCAGAAAGCACTTTTACTTGTGCTTAATATTAAGTCTGTGGGCAGTTTCATACATTCATAAGTTCTGTGTTTATCAGGACTGGAGTCCTTGCCAGCCTTTACAAAGTTTGCAAGACTTGCTCTAACATGGAAGCCCCAGAAGGCTTGCCTATTTTCCTATACATGTCAAGGAATCAGTATCAGTGTACCATGAACTAACTAAGGAATGAAAAATGAATAGTTTGGCAATTTTCCTCAACATCTAGCAAATCATTTACTATCAACAATTGCCAATAATTCAGCAGCAGCCTCTCCTTTGTTGCCTCTATTGTTTGCCAAAAATTCCTCCTTATTTTAGAAAGTCTGGCTGAACAGGGCAGAATGTGTTTGTAACATTTTGAAAACTTTTTCATCTAAAGTGACAAAGACCATTCCTCCAGGGCACCAGTAGAACAGCAAAACCCTGTACCTGAGTTAATAAATAAGAGCAAAAGAAGCAAAACCTTGGGATTTAGCACTTTTTCCAATTGTGATTTTCCAGAGTCTCTGTTCATCAGCATTTATTATTTACCTTTTAGCTTCATAGCATTTCCTTTTCACTTGGGACTTGGGTTATTGCTTTGCAAATTGTATATTAATATTGCTTACTTGCAAATACTTTAGGTATGATCCCAAGGGCAGTGTTGTATGCAATTTGATGAACATTTGAACTTTTAAAATTCAGTAGCATTTATTTTAACCAGAACTAAAAGACAAAGTTGAATTCCAAGTTTGATGATTAATTTACATTTACTTAAACACAGACTGAAGTAGGGCAAAATTCACTCCTTTGCAGAAGGCTTGCAATTAAGTTTTGGTTTTGTTTAAAAGCTCCCAACAACAAATCTTATATGCCTGTAAAAGCCAGTCCTAGCCCATGCCATAAAGAGAAAACTAGTTTTAACTAGGAAGGAGAAAACCAAAATGTATTTAAGATACATATGCCTCCTTAGAAAATTTGGGACTGTAACAACTTTTGAAGAAACCTGGCAGAATAGTTTATAAAGCAAACAGTTGTTCCCTCTTTGGATATTAGTAAGACATCATGAGAAAATTAGAAGAGCCAAAGTATTCTCAGATGTTTGCAGTGAACACTCCCCAGTTCAGTGTTTGGAAAATGCAATGTGTAAAATTTCCCATAAACAAAAAGTTTTTTAAAATGTCAGTTCTGGGATGTTCTTGGCTGAGATTGCTGGAACAAATAGAAATAGGTTTGTGAACATAAATAGCTGATGTGGACTGTCCTTGGAAATATCTGTGCTAATAAACAAAAGATAAAAATAAATAAAAGAGTAAAATTACAACTCAAAAAGTGACAGAACTGGGAAACTGAGATACTGTCCATTTTCTCTCATCCTGCTACACCTTGCTGTGTCAGAACACCTGGTATAAAACCTGTCACCAGACACTAATTCCAGAGCCAAACTACATTCTGAATTCTCCCAAAAAGCTGTATAAGTGTATGTGTGAACCTCCCATCTTGCAGAAATGCTCTTGCAGCCTGAAGTCTTTCATTCAGGAACTGACTACACGGGTGACATGTGCCTTTCACATAGAGGACATTCTTCAGCTTCTGCTAGGCACAAAACTGGTTGACTCATTTTATTTCACAGAAAAACCCCTTATGGATAAATAATCAAATTGCAGGAAAGCATGTTTAGAAGATAATACACAAAGCTTTAGAAATACAACTGTGATCAGCAGTGAGAAGTAGAAGGGACAAAGCCCTTTAGGAATAAAATTAGTTTCTTACCTTTCTGTCATGATTTGATTAGCAGCAACAGGTTCCAGGTATGATTTCTGACTCTTTTCTCAGAAACCTAAGAAAATTAAACCAAACCTATGAGTGTTCAGTGAATGACACTTTCATCTTTGCAGTGAATGAAAACGCATAACTTCACTGGAGGGACAGAGGTGAAAAGAGTAAAAAATTAAATTCACTGAACAGCTGGTTTCCCCCTAAATATAGTAATAATTACTCAAATCATTACTCATTCACAATCACAATGAAGAATTTGAACCTTCTTGACTGAACTCTCTATTCCCATCTGCTTTACTCTAAAACATTTTGAACTACCAATCTGCAGGCATTAGATTTTAGGTGGGATTAGATCAATTACACCTCAGTGACCACAGATAGGTGAATTACCAAGATTTTCCTGCTTCATTACAAGCATACAATGTCATCAGATTCTTAGGAGAAGTGGTTTTTGGGTATAGGTTGTCATGGTAGGGGTTTTCTTGGTGTTTGTTTTGTTGGAGGGATTTTTCTTTTTTTGAGTTTTTTTTAATAACCCCAAAAAGGCAAAACTAAATATAAAGTGAAGTACTTTTAGACCTCTCTTACTACCACTGCCAAAAACATTTCTTCTGACCATCTGTTTTCTGGAAAGGGCTGCTCACATCTTTTGGGCCTTAGCTGTCAAGGTTTTCTGCATTTGAGAAAGGATACACGTGCCTTTGCCTGCACATGAGACCTTTAATTTGGAAATCAGCACAAAAATTCTGTTTTATAAAAAGGCTTTTTTCTAAAGCTGCCCAGAAGGCATTTCAGATCAGTTGCAATCACAGCTAAAGCTGCAGCAGATCAGTGCAAAGCAGAGAAAGATCCTCAGATAGGATTAATTACTGGCCATTGGTCTGCTTGAAACCATAATCTTTCCACCACTGTCTTGGGGGTTCTCCTTTACACCTCTCTGGGTTCAGACATCAGAGCACTATGCAGCTGTCTCCAAATCACTTTCAGTGATTCAGTACAGGAACACCTAGATACAAAACATGCTAATGTGGGTCTTGTCAGTAGCTCAGCATATTCTCTGTTTTCTCTCTCTGGATGACCCACTGCTGAGGATCACTCCTGCCAGGGATGGCCTGGGCTCACAAACAAGCATGCCACAAGGCAGTGTAGCAAGACCTGTGTTATTATTATGCCTGCCTGACATGCCAGCACACGCATCAAGCTCCTTCAAAGCTTTTACTCATCTGTTTTACTGCGCCAGCTACTCAACCACAGCAGCAATGAGTACCTACCCAGAAGAGTAATCATTGGCATCATGGCAAAACCCCACACCAGATGCAGAAACAGCTATAAAAGCAGGCAAAAAGGGAACCAGAGGTTGGGCTCCTCCTGCCAAGAAGTAACTTGGGTGGATCAGAATGCCCAAAGGCCATTGTGCTTTTATGGACAAACCAGGCTGCTTTTATGAGCCCTTCCTAGCTGTACGCAAGGAAACCAAACACGGGATCACAGAACCTTAAAATAACTTAGGCCAAAAGAGACCTCTGGAGCCCTCTCGTCCCATCTATGCTCAAAACTGGGCTGACTTGGATCAGGTTAGGGCCACCTACAAGTTTCTAACACACCTTACTCTCTGCTGTGGTAGAGACTCAGAACACCAGGCACCACATGCATACGTGTCCTTGACGATATTTCGGATCACATCAACTACAACACCTATAACAAGCTGCAAAACAGAGGTGCAAAAAGAAGAAATTGCAAAGAGGAACATCATGTTCAAACCAAATTCAGACCCCATGCTTCCTTCTAAGCTCAGCAGAAATACTTACCATGGGTTCAATACATACAATGCTATTAAAAACCAAGCACACCCAAGGAACCCAGGGAGGTATGTTTTGTACATTTTGGCCTTGCTGATGCATGTTTAGTCCACCAGAGTTGAACAGATTTGAAAGGAGAAGGGAAAGCATCTGTAAATGCCACACATTTAAAAACAGCCAGCTGGATCCTATTGGCAGTGCTCAAAAACATCAGAGTATTTATCATGTCACACTCCCAGGATGGGGCCAAAGCACAGAGTTTGGCTTAGCAGTTGCTGTTTTAATTTACTTGGCTTTAGCTGAGAGTTAGGAAACATCACTTCAAATGAGGAGGTTCTCCTGTGGTGAACTTTACCTGTTGCTTGGAAATGTAGGAAAGATAAGAAAACAGAAAGAATAGAAAGAACCTCCCCATCCTCAGCTGGAGAGAGTGCATAAGACAGAAGACAGAAATAGAATTTACTTGCTTTCATAACCATGGCAGATTGAGAATTCTTTTGAGTTTAGTGATTCAATAACACTTCTTTCAGATAGTTTAGCCAAAAATTTTTAACTACAAGCTTTTCTTCTCCCTAAAAAGCACTGCTGCTAATTTAACAAAGGTAGAACAAAGCAAAGATGCTGCATGTGTGGATACTAAAGTAAATTATTTCTCTAGCCATGACCACATGAAAACTCCTAGAATTTCCTTCTGCAGTTCATGACTTTTTAGTGGTCTGGATGACCTTGAGAAAAAAAGCAAATATTAAGAATCTGCTCTGAATTTTCCATGACATAAACAGTAAATGGCAAGCAATCTCTTCCATTTATTATAGCGTCAATGGCACACTTCAGTAAGTACTTATTTATTCAGGCTATCTGGTCTCTTCATGCACCTACCTCTCTTCTACCTCAGCACATAGAGGTGATGTAAGAAGTTTAGACAATTTTCTTCAGTGTGAAAAAATATTGTAATAATCACAGTGAAAAATAAGAAATAACTATTTATCTTACAAGATAAACCTGTCTTGGGTCCTTATATCACACCTTTATCAAAATTCAACAAGGTTTAACAGATTTGAAAGTAATTTTGCCCTATGACGTGAAGAAATATAAAATGTAGATGTAGTAAGGGGAAGAGCCAAACATTTTTATGATGCCTGCTATCAAGAAGCCTTCACACTGATAGCAGTTCTAAGCTTTTTGCCACAACAAAAGTAACAGCAAAGTTCTCACAGTGCAGACACAGCTTGCTAAGGGTTTCTGAAGCCCAAAAGTAAAAGCTACATAGGAGGATATTCTTCCATTGGAAACAGACACAGAAATATTCTGAAGTGACATCCCATTCAAGAGGGATCACATATTTCTACTAGATTTGTGGTACCCACTGAATCTTGACATCACCCTCAAACCTCATTCTTCCTGCACTAGTTTTTATGAATGAACATAGTCACATCTCTGACTGGTCCACCCCAGAAACTGAAATCAAAGTTTTCCAGCTGAAACCTTGTCTCTTTTGTCTCATCTGCAAGTGTCAGGTCCTGTCCATGTTTCATCTGCCAGGACTGCCAAGTCCCGCAGATTACAAAGGGTCTGCCTACACTCCTATTTGTTCCCACATAAATAAGTTCAAACACTCTAAGTATTTGGTATCTTACCCTTTCATGCTTTTCCAGAAAATCCATTTAAGCCCAGTTACCACTGTAAACCCACCCTTCCCTTAACAGTGTGGAAGAGGTACAAGGCAAAGTGACAATATCCAGATATGCTCACCTCACCCAGGATACCTCCGTCTCAACAGCTGCACAAAAAACCCCAAACATACCCCACCCTAAACTCCCTCTCCCCAAAAATACCCTAAAAAATATTCCTGACCAAAAAGACTGGAACTTTTGTTTAGCTAAATTTACATATAACTTTCACATGTTTCTCTCTGTGTGTTTGCTTTTTAAACAAAAATACCCAACACAACATGCTCCAAGGAAACACGATTAAAGGAAATTGTACAGCTCTGATTTCTTGTAGCCACTTTAATTTAATTTTGCTTCCCTGACCTTTTCCCCTATGTAAGCTGATTAAAATGTTTTTAATAACAATGATAATTTGGTCAAGGATAAGAATAAAAGTGTTTTCTGAAGGAGGTTCTTCTTTGCACAAGTATACACATATTTAATGTGCATTCTGTGAACACTTTCTCACTATGTAATAGAGAGCCAGAAAATCATCTGTCAGGGGATGATGGATGATGAACTCTGCTACTTAGGCCTCAGGGCCCAGCCCTGCTGCTATACTTGACTTAGCCTTCAGTAGGTACTAAGTGCTCTGTCAGATTCATGCCAAGGGAAAAGCATATGTCTGGAACTCCCAAAAGTGTGGGAACCAGAATAAACAGAGACATTTTTAATGTTACCACACATTTTAAATCTGCTGTGTCACTTTCCTGTAAGCATTGTCTGTATTTTTGTAATATATACAGTCATTGTGGGTTTGCTGCTCTGCCCATCACCTCTGTTCTTTGTTGCACACTAACCAAGAAAACAAATGAAAAATAAAAGGAATGCACAGCATACATGACCATTTGGCTGACTGCTGCACTCTTTCTGCAAAGTAGAGATGAGTTCTTGAGGTTTTCTTTTCTCCCTTCCCCTTGACAGTGCTTTTGTTGGCTTGTTTCAACAAGGCTTTTCTCACCTCATGCAGCTTTATTAATTCAGGGGTTCTTTTAAAATACTCTTGGTTGTTGTATCACTACACATAGATATGTACAGCAGGCTTATAGTGAAAAGCCATCTTCCCCTCTTCCTTACACCCCAAAAATTCAATCAATCATTGAATTGGCTTGGATGGACTGTAGGACTCAAAATCTCAAGCATTTCCACTATGAGCCGAAGGTCCCACAGGTCCAAGGTAGAATGACAGTTTCAAACTGATGCCAATCATAAGCATGGTTTTCTAATGCATACTTTTATTTCATATTGCCTAACCACTGATTATAACCAGGCTTTTAAAACAATTTTCTTAAAAGAGAATTGGTCAAATGCAACTATGATGGAATTTCCATCCTTCAGAAATTCCTCAGCAGTGAATATCTGTGTCTCCTTTTCTTTCATCACAGACCTCTTTAGATAAAATATTTATATTGTGGCAAGTAGTAAAAGATTTTATTCCTTGTTTAGGAGAGGCTGACAGAAAATGCCATAAAAATTAAAAGCTGTTCAAATTACACAAAATAATATTGAAAGTCTTTTCTGACCACTGCAGGTATCTTTACCCATAGAGAACAGAGTAGAAGCTTTCCAAAAAACTTCTCATTTAGATGTCCCTTCTGTTCAAAAGGGATATTCTGCAGCCCTGATTTACCACTGGATAAATTCTAAGGAAGGAGCTTACCAGCATTTTACTCTGTTCTTATACCTTCTCAGAACTAACAGAATTCATTGAGGCCTAACTTGCCTGAAAAAATACCTGCATTTACATTCTTAAATCAGACACATTAACCCTTACAGGCATCAGCAGGACTCCTGCAGCACCAAAAAGGGACTCAGCAAGGCAAGGACAAGGAGTCATAGAAAAGAAGACATATTTTTAGGCCAGAGTCACTGTCACAACACTAGCAAATTACAAATGTCTTCGATTTTGACATGAATATTTATCACAGCATGATACCTATTCCTGAAAACTAGCCTTCCCTAGCCATGTAAGGACTGTCATTTGCAACCCCAATGTTGAAAACTGAAATCAGATCATTAGACGAGGATCCACTCCTCTACAGTCTTATTAGGCATTTCTTTCCTACAATACACATTAATACAAGAAGATATCCAAAATTCCATTTGTCTTACATTGCAGATGGGTTTGGCTGACAGCTATGAGCCTGATTTGCCTTTTATTTCAATGCATTCATCCCAGCACCACTCCAGGTTCCCCTACAAAATATACCCCTCTTTCAACAGCAGCAGAACAGTTTAAATGCTCTTATCTACTCACATGAAATCCCAACCCCCCGGTAAACTGTTCCCTGAGATGATCTTTACCCTTCATTTGAGTCTAATGCACCAAGAGCTAAAAAGACATTATGTCCAGAGACTGTGGTGGCTACGGTAACAATTACCAGTTCAGCAAATCAGCTTCTTGTTGCAAGCACTTCTCAGACTATATATAAGCCAAGAAGAACCTAGAATCATTGTGTCAGCAATTCTCAAAGACTATTTTAAATGGTATCAAGTTTAATAAAACTTTTACAACACAGTACAGAGTGTACTTTGTGTTCCTTTGAAATTGATGGAACAAGCCAATTTTTCCAGGTTTGTAGGCATAACATTTATTAAATTATAATAAGAAAATAGCTATTTAAAACCATGAAATGAAAGACTATAATATACATTTAAAGGTCAACAACTGCATGAGTTTCCTTATTATATATTTTATCTGAGAAGCACTGGGAGACAAAGGAGCTCTGACTCTATCCACGTGCAAGCTGCACACTGTTGCTATTCCCTGCCCTGATTTGGACAAGGAACTACATACTCCTATGGATGGCCCTCCTTCACCCAAGCCTCTTACAGAACTGCCTTCACCCATTAAGATGGTGACTTAAATTCTTTAAATAATTTCCAGCACATGTATCACATATAGATGGAGCTTTTGCAGCTGCAATAGCAAGGTCAGCCTGAAATAGAGGGATTTTATTCCATCTCTGTACTATACTTCCTTTAGGATGTTCCTTAATCAGTTTTACCACCTCCACCCCAATTTCCTTTCTGCAACTATGGAAGCTTAATATGTTCTTAAGAAGGGAAGAGTGGCTGTGTTAACTAATATTGCCAAGCAGAAACAGAGATGATCTACAAAGAAAAGCCAATGAGAAAATACCCAGATGAAATGTAAACTTCAGCAAGAGTCTGGAAAGAAATGTGATCTAGGTTTTGATATTTAAAAGCATTTTAATGTTTGAGCATTAAAACATTTTTATTTCTTCCTAAATATGTTTAACATCAAACTTGAACTACAAGGAAAACAATAAATATTGCTGGGGTTTTTCAAGTGCTGTTTCAGTGGTCCTCATTCCACTCTTCATTTAAGATGAGCTGGTATTTAGAAGTATTTAAACAGGACTTCTTTTTAGCAGCTCTTAGAGTGATACATTTTCCTGGATGCTCAAATGGAACACATGCACAAGAGCACAGCATAAACCTTTTGTTTATTAATAATTGCAACTATTTTTCCAAATTCATAACATAAACCCTGATATTGCAGCACACTGAAATAGTGTATATAGAACAGTGATATAGAACTGCCTAATTTTGATAGAACTCAGAAATCTTCATTAATATTTCCTTCTCCTCTGTGGATGAATAAATATATTGCATATGGAGCCTGATATGAATCCATTGACATCTATGGAACACTTCAATAGAGAGTAATTTGGATGAGTACGGGCAGCCCTGTGCCTTTAGGCTGCTAATCAGCTTTTGAGCATTAAATTCAGCTGGCGTAAATGATATATAAAAATACAGAGAGACACTCTTACAACATTCATCAAATATGTAAAATACAACACAGAAACACTATCACAACGCACAGGTCCAGGTGTTTAAAGATGAATGTTGTAAAATTGGCACAACTTTGAAAAACACAGCTGTGATTAGGATATAATTATCTTATGCAAGAAATCCATTTCAGAGCTATAATTCTTTGCTGCTTGAAACAGGAACAGATTTTTATTATTTTCCACTCACCTTAATTCTGCAAAGTCTGTGCAGCTATAAAAGAGTGATTTGGATTCTAGTCTAGCTCAGAGCTCTAAACAATTTTTTTTCTAACTGACTAAATAAAAGCAAATTCTTGTGAGAAACCTAGCTTTAATTTTGGATCTCAGATTGATGGAACAGGGCTGCCAGCAAACACACCTATTATTTATTACTGGATACAAATGAAATGAAAGTAATTGGAAGGAACAGGGACACCACAGATATTTGTAAGTTACAGAGCTTATCTGCATTGAGATTTTATATCTGAAGCATTTCGTCACATCTGAAAGACATGACAGTATCAGAAAATAATTCTATTGGTGTATGAATGCAGCAAAGAATGGATGCACAGGTCATCAGCTGAACTTGCTTATACATTATATTCTGCATAGGCATCCACAGAAATACACATGTATACCAGATGTATACTTATATTCTTCAGATCACAGCTTGTTACCATTTGAATACAATTGAAAAATAGCACAAGAACCATATTGTTATAATTGGCTCAAGGTAGGCAGAGATGTAGCTATGGATATATAAATATCCTTCCTCCAGACACAGAATTTTCTTCAGATGCAGAATGAATACAAAAGGGGGAACAAACTTCATGCTAAAAATCAACTCTATCCCATGTGATGAATCCTTCCTGAGCCAAACACACTAAATCCAACAAAACCACCGAGATTTGAAAAGATTAATTTTTACAGTGACTTAAAACATTAGAGAAAACAATCTATCTAGCTGGCATTTCCCCCTTCTAAAGCTGCAATGCAAAAGGGGAAATAAAATGTTTCAAGATTTAAAAATCACAACTTATATATGGGCTGTATCATTAACAAAGCCTAGATATTAATATTAGAATCTACTTCTGATAAAATTAATGTATATTTTAAAACCCTTTTTTAATGTTTGGTATGTTTGATTTAAAGAATGTAAGACTGCAGACAAGATGAATTTTTCGGTATCTTAGTCATAAAATTATATCACTGCTACATATTCACAATATGGTTAAATAGCAGTCATAAATTAAAAGAAGGGTCCAATAATTTAGACTGTTCTAAAACAATACTAAAGGAAAGTGAAAATAAAACAGTCCATCTGGATGTTTCAATTAAAATATGCTACATCTTATTGAGAAAATATTTGGAATTAATATAGTCAAATAAACCAGAAAAAATCCTTTTGCTCTGATGAACTAAAACTGATACGACTCTACCAGGGGCTCTTGCCACGAGAGAGAAGCTGTACTGGATTACACAGCACTATTGAGCCATCTTCTTTAAAGGGGTATTTTTAAAAGTCATGATCCCCTTTTCCATAGCTGTTCTCTGTAAACATTTGGGAAATGAATTGCTCAGCAGCCACAGAATATAAGCAGAAAGCACTGAACTTGGAAAAAAATAGCTGTATGTCTTGAAAGAGATGAGATGGCTCCCTGAAATATGAAAGCAAAGCTTTTAAAAGATATGTTAGATCCAAGGAGATCTACTGTATAAGGATGAAATTCACACTCTGTAAAGTATAAAGATTTGTCCAGTGATTAGTCATGATTAAATGGTATTTTACAGATTTAGGTAGGACAGAAGAAAATAATAGATATTATGCCGGACCTCTTCTATTAACATTAATTTACCACAGAGCTAACAAAGATATCAACACTTGAGTTGCACCTCACTATAAATTAGTAAAAGTTAAAATAACTATGCTGCAAAATAATTTCTAGACCCACTTTATCACCTTGCCATCTCATTACAGGCATTTAGACTTCCCAAACTCTCTTTCAGTTACTTTAATGAGCTAGAATCTCTGTAATGTTTTTTTCTGTTAGGTGTGGGAACCAAGTGTGCAGATAAAATGGATTAAAATACTCTAGGAGTAGTGGCACTGAGCTAGGCTACCTTCTTTCCTTCTTTCTGTAAGTCACTCGTGTTTCAAAATCACACCAACAGAACACATAATTTACATTCTGGAAAAGGACTCTTAGAGTGCAGGTTGATACTCTGAGTCCATCCATGTCCAAGAGGCATTTGGAGAAATGTCCTTAGCAACATGACTTAACTTTTGGTCAGCCCTGAATTGCTCAGGAAGTTGGACTAGATGATCCTTATAGGTCCCTTCCAAGTGAAATATTCTATTTTCTTCTACTCTAAACTTAAACACTTCATACTTCTTTAACAAACTCTAGCTAAAAGTACCAATACCCTGGAGTCAAGGAACTGCATGAACACTTCTGGGAGAAGGCTTGGTAAGATACTTATTAGTATCTTACTAATTCTATATTCTTAGTCTATAATTCTTACAAGAATTATAGTCCATAAAAACAAGTTGTAAGTGGAGGAGACTAGGATAGATTTTGGAGGGTAAGAATGTTTGCAAGTAACTCAGAAAAGTCCTGGGTGTTTCAGTGATGAGGCTGTTCTGCCTATAGTGGGGAAAGTGTAAGTGTAAAGTATAAAGGCATCAATCAAAGACTACAAGTCTACATGAACCATAGCATGTCTGGGGCTCTGCTCCTTTCCCCAGACTCTCTTTCTTTGGAAGAACACTGCCATGTTCAGGGAAGCACTACAAGAATGAAAATTCTCACTTTCTGAACTCTAGCTAAAGTGAACTTCAGCTGAAGAAAGAATATTTCAACATAGAAGTAAGTTGAACTGGTTTATTAATTCAGGAAACTCCTGTTCTCAGAAGGTGATTAAAAATCTCAAGGCAAATAAATCTCTGGTCAAATTTTACTGTTTCTATACTTTCCACTAATTCTGAACAGGAGAACTAGAGGAAAATGTGCACATTATTTTAAACCATTCCTTGTCTTCTCTCAGTTTCTTTCGTGCTAGCATGATAGAGAGGAAGAGACAGAGACTGCAAAATAATTATGGTAGACTATTTCTCCAAGATTTTTCAAGCCTCATTTAAAAACTTCAGTTCTCAATTTTATAATCCAGTAACATTTGTTTGGAGAATTTGTCTCTTTCCCAAAATGCTGTGCCAGCAAATCAGGTCCAAACTCTGTATTTATCAAAACCACTTTGAGTCCAGCAATTTTTAAACCCTGTTAATAAATGTGGAATCTGTGACATGTCCAAAAAAAATTTGTTATTTGTTTGACATGCTTAGCAGTCCGGTGCATTAATTAGAAGCCTGACAAGTTTATGAGAAGAATCATCTAAACATAGAAAAGCTCAAATCAAGAAACACTTATAAAGACAATATACTCACAGTCTAAAATAGGGAGAGATTGTTGGATGAATGACTTAGAGCATGACTCAGTAGCTGTAAACCTATCTGGGAATATTTAAGTCAAGATCCATGATTTGTATCTATAGAAAATATGAGAGTTGGTGGTAGATTTCTAGATTTGCTTTGTAAATTGGTCAGGAAATTATTTCCTGTGTGTAACGTTATTTTTGCAGATGCTGATCATGTTTTTGGATTTGGATGTGAAGACGTGCAGGTCAATTTTAGTAGATGCCTCCTCTCTCCTCCTATTTCCCCCTCTTCTCTGTGGGTGGGGCAGTGTTAAAGCACACTTGAGAATTTGAAACTAAAACTTAAAGCCATCTTCAAAAAGGAGGGAAAAAAAGAGGAGAAAAGCATGAGTTATGATGAACAATTAACTGACTGCAGCAAAGTTTTCCCCATAGCAGCAGACTGGTAAATGTTGGGAAAGCAAATCTTCCTAATTATTGACACTTGTGCTGTAGTAAATCTAAGCCAAACCATTAAGTTGCTCAACCACAAAGAGACAAGTAAAATTATTCTGAAAATCTGGCTGTGTTTTTCGTTTGGAAATAAAGGGTGAGGCAGAAAATGGAGTTTATATCTGCATGTTCCACAAAAAAAATCAAACTAACTTTTATTTTTAATTGTTGATTTTAGGAGGAGAAAAGGCATATTAAAAAAGGGCCACTGGAGTACTTCTGTGGTGATAAAAAGCTAAACTGAATATATATTTTTCAATTAAAACATCTGAGGCATTACTTCATTCTCCTTATAATGACAATGTTGAGAAAATGTTCAAGAGTGGGATTGTCAGAAATAGGGATTTCCAAAAAATCTTATGTACATAACAAGAATGCCAACTTAGAAGAGGAATGGCAGCATTAAAGCTGCAGGATCTTAAAGGCAACTCTTTCTTTAAAGGCTGCAAAATAAGATAAATAACCTCCAGACCAAAAGAGAAAAGCTTTCTAGTCACCAAAAGTGAAATTAGTCATCTCTGAGGAAGAAAAAATCAACCAAACATTTTCCAATATCACCCTTCGTAACTGGGATAAAACCAGTTTCTTTGAAATGTCCTGAGCTAATAGTCTTTTCTCATGCCATGTACTGCCTTTATGGCTACATCTTGTTCCAATTTTGGTTTCATCCATTCCCATTTCCAAAGACCATAACCTTCATACAGGCTTGCCATACACCAGATTCCATCTGTCTGTGACCTTGAATAAACAAGGGTCCTTTGATGTTCTTATGCACTTCAAACCACTTTGTCATTTCCAGTGATATATGAGCCACACTGTAGTGAAATGCAATCATCACTGGTTTGTGGAAGTGCCTTCCTGCTTCTTCTCTTGATGTAAGTTTACCATAGAACAAATTTACTGTAATCTTTGTGTTGACTTGTACTTCCCTACGGAGTGAGAAAGAGGTCAGCAAAACAGCAGTGGGAGGCTAGAAATAGAAATCCTGCATGTACGGCATCATGACAGCCAAAAACAAGGGTCTGTCTCTAGAAGAAGCAGAAAAACCAAATCACACAAACCCCATCCAACAAACCAATTGATGATCAGAACAACAACTTCTTGAAAACAAGTATTACAAGGAATTTGTTAACTGATGGACAGATTTACACACCGAACAGCAGCTTTGTTGTGGCACTGTGTGCTCATTCTATTACATTTCAAGGCTTCTGTACAAGGCTGTTGGGTTTTGGCACTGTCAAAATGAAACAGAGATTATGTGGTACCATATGTCAGGCAGCTGAAGCAAAAGATTCCTGGTCTAACATGTTTGCCTTTCCAGTCTGGAGGGAGTATTAAAACCAATGGAGCAGAAGAGGTGGGTGGGCCAGCAGAGGGAGGGGCAGGGTGTGTTTGCTTTTGCCCCAACATCTCCTGAATACTCATATCTGGATGTTACTGCACCAGCCAAATGCAGAAAGAGTTCATCTTTTCCTCCAAGACAAAAATAAAAACACAAAGTAAGACCCTTGAGCAATTATTTTTTAATGCAAATGTATGTTTATTTCATGCCCTCAAGCCTTTTAGTCCTGGTTGTTTGTGACAAACATTCCACAATAGACTCTTTAAAGTCTGGCATATGTACCAGTGCTAAAAAAAATACAGTAGAAGACATAAGACAATTAAAATGAAAGACGACAACAACATGCTGCTAATGGTTTTAAATTACTACATTGTAGAATAGTAACTGGTACGCCATGGAAGAGCTATCCCCACAGCTCTGCACAAGCCTGAGCTCCATCAATAAACTAATCTTTATCATGTAATACATTGGTTTTCTGTTACAATGATGTTTGTGCCATACAGTCCAGCATCCTGTAACTATGGATAAAGGAATGACACAACTACACTCCAATTAGCTCAGGTCTCTGCTTCAGGATATGACAGGTTTTCATGGTCTACCTCCCCAATCAATATCCACTGAGAAGACACTATTGATTGACTTCCAAGATGGAGTTGTACTCAATAAATACAACAATTTGACCTTCAAGCCCCAAGGTGCCCAGACGGCAGGTAACCCATTTTTAGGAGAAATCTGACCTAAATAGCATCCAAGATGCACCATGAATTAGCTCCCAGAAGATGTGGAGCAGACACTGGTGTGCAAGCTGGCCTCCAGTAAAATGTTTTACCATAACATTTCAATTCTTTGTGTAGTCCCAGTTCAACCAGAAGTCCTGAAAGACAATACTTTGAAAACAGGATTTAGGCACCCGAATTATGGCAGTATTTCTTTTTTTTTTAAGTTACCTACATACAAATAAATTCACAAAAATAACCAATAGCATTTTTCTAACTTGGCAAGGAATAACAGTGAATAGTGTGTTTTCAGCCTGAAATACTGAGATGCTTCAATGTCTATTCTTTCTTCTTTTTGAGTTTGTTTGGGGAGGTTTAGTTAAAAAAGAAAAAAGAAACGCAGGAATATTTCATAATAACCTATTTCCAAGTAACTAAGGGCTCTTCTGGGATGTAAAAAGCCGTCATTTGAGTTCCATTCCAGACAAATGCCCTTGTCATTCATGTTCTTACCTGTTACTGGATAACTTGCTGCGTTCATAAAAATGGCAAAGCCAATACATTCAAATAAAGATTTTTAAAAGTCAGATTTCAGCAATGTGAAGCTCTGTTTGGTTTTAATAGATATAACCTCTGGAAAGCTTAATTTTTGAAAGATAAATGGAGAATTAAAACCTCTACTTTAAGAACTGACTACCAGGAACTCCTTTTTTTAGTTCTTCCCTTATGCAATATCTGTGCTTGATAAATATTTCAGACAGAGTTTTCAATGCCATTTTAAAAATAAAGATATCACATTCAAGAAAGACCAAGCAGGAAAAAATAATCTCAATGTTGTCCCTTTATGTTACTGTCACAGCAAGTAGCAGTAGCATATTTTTCTCCATCCAACTTATATTTACATAATGATAACTGAGCATGTTAACTGCAAAGACACTCCAAGCAGCCAACAAAAGTTACTATAGAGTAAGAATTTTAGAGCTTCATGGAAAGATTTTCACAAAAAAGCAAAAGGTTTTAATATAGCTTCCCCTCCTCAATGACTTAATTATATTTTAACCAAAATGAAAACAGACATGCTTCAGGTTAACACCACAAAAGGACAAAGTTTTTAATCCCATGAAATAGACAAGACTCTACAAAGCTTAACTGCTCTAAATTATTGAAGTATTAGAGCAACTTGCAGTTCTTAAGCAGTCCTGAAACACATTTGTAAGGAATATTAGCTCAGTTTTAACAGAGAAGAAACATTACTTCTATTATGATGTTGGCAGCTGGGATCATGGCAGGGATGTTTCCTTAAGAGCACCAAGGAAATCTCCAGAGAAACCACAAGTGTCCACACACAGCACGTGCCATGGCCACTGGTACATCCTTTCTAGAGCTCAGTAAGAAGTTAAAACCCATTCTCTTGATGAAAACTGATAAATTTTTACTTGCCAGAGCTCAGCACAGCTGAAACCCCCACGCCAACAGCCACCAGCTCTGTGGTGTTATTTTACCCAAAGACAAATGGGATTTTAGTCTCTTTGTGGAAAGTTAAGGATGAAATTTAAATACATCTTTCTCAAAGCTCAAGAGAACTGGCTGAAAAAATTGTGAAATTAAGTCTCAATACACATTGTCTAAACCATCTGCAGCCAACCTGAGAAGGGCAGGAGATTCTCTGATACAAAAGACCATGCACAAGTCAAGAAGAATTACCAAGAAAAGTTCCATTAGCTTGGAATGGAAATTTCCAAATTCAGCAAGAAAACTAAATAAGCACTCTGTGGAGTCAATTCATGGCCTGAAAACACAAAATATCTATGAAAATTAAATTGGATGAAACTTACTAAAAATGCAAACATTAATTTTTTTTAAGAGGATACATTTAAAGTATTGCAAGTGAGATGTTTATGTAACAAGCAAAGACCAAACTACCATAATGTATATTTCAGGCAAACCAGAAAGCTAGGGCTCAGAAGAATAAACATTCATAAACTCTGCAATCTAATTTTATACAGCAACAAAAACGTACAATAAATTTCACAATCTTATTGATCCTAATACCATTGGCATTGCCCCAGCAATTGATTTAGTCATTTGATCATCAGGAGAAAAGGAAGGGAAATATAATATTTTAGTGGACTTCATAAATTCTAAGCTTCAGCTTTCAAGTCCAACCAATAATACAATAAACCATGGAGATTATAAATGAAACAACTAAAGTTTTGTAATTACAACATGGTTTATAATGTAATAATTTAGCAAAAGGCAGGCATGTTTGATTTATGCAAGATGCAGAATAGTAGGCTGTTTCTCATCAGAGCTGTAGCAATACATTTTCTAATAAATATTCAGAACAATCAAATTTTGCATCTCAACCTCTCAAAATGGTGACTGCTTGTCTGGCATTGTCTAAATTCAAAGGGTTGTTTTAAAAGTGAAACAAATCTATTTCCCATCTTTCTTCTACAGAGTTTTGAACCCAATGCTCATGGTTTTTTATCTATAGAGAATGACATGGTTTTGTTTTTTATCATGATAGTAGGGCCATTAAGTACTTAAAATAGGCACAATATCTTGTATTGCCCAGTCAGTCTAAAAGGCTTAGAAACTGCAGCAGCATCATTCAGTTACTGTGCTGCTTTGCCAGCCTCTCTACTGGCATGTGTGTGCAGGAGGTAACAGGAGAGTAACATTTCCCCATTATGCCCATGTATCACCTGCCCCTCACAGCAGGTGTCTGGTCTGGACCTCTGAAATACATTGTAAGATTTGTTTTTTTATTTCAGCAATACCAGCAGATTACAAAAAAAAACCAACAAAAAACCTCAGAGCAAATCAGGTACTGGATGTTTTGATTCCATTTTAAACCTACCCCTTCAGCTACACCTAGAAACACCTTCTGCAAACAGACCTGATGAGCCCAAGAGCATCTGTCTCAGCCATTGGCACAGAGTGGCCATAGCACTTGTAAGAATAGGTAGTAAGAATTCTGTAGACATAGAACCTTCTTAAAGTGGCTTCCAGTTTATTAAAGGTCAGACTTCGAAAATAATCCACCGAGAAGTCTGCATGCCACTTGGTAAGCTGTAAAGTCCACGTGGCTTCCAGGAGGCTGCTTCAGTCTGCTCAGGCAACACAGCACAGGTTTGTGAGCCAAGAAAACACATTCAGCTTGCTGTGAGCTGGGGATATTATGTCTGGCCACTGATGTCAAGTTCACCTCAAAAAACATCTCTCTGTACTGAGAGAAAAGAAACCTTTATTCTCCTGACAACAATACATCCATTTTCATAAGTTCACTTTAAACGTAAAAAAAAATAAAGCCAACAGTAACAAACCAAGGCATCAGCCCTGCAAAATCACTTTCACTGTGTTGAAACCCCCAGAGCTGCCTCCCCAGGCACCCTGACAGTCAGTAGAAGCTCAAACTCTCCTGCTGCAGCCCAAAATATAAATCCATCTAAAAGTCAAACCCAGATAGTGTTGCAGTGCTCCTAGGAAGCCTGTTCTGCACAGCAGAAATCCAGCTACTCAAACAGTGAAGAGCAAGGGAGTGAGTCAGGACACTGCCCTTATCCACGGGAAGTTTTCCATTTACAGGAACAAATACTGGTGCAACAACCATAACTCTGCCTGAGCTGCCTCTCCTGTTCAATACGTCTATTGTGCTCTAAGAAAACTTTCCTGCTAATTATTCTGTGGTACATTCTTATATTTTGGCCAAATGATCAAACTTCAGGCAGATTTTCAGAGACAGTAAATTAAGGAAGTGTCTAAACCCCTTACACTCCCTCAGTGCACGACTCTGCAGCCAGCACAGAAGCTGATAACTCATAAATGGAGATACGGCTCTGTCCTGTGCCTGCACACAGGGGAAGGGTTGGCCAGACAGTAGTGAGCTGGGACAGCATTCAAGAAGCTTCCTAGTCCCAAGGCTTCACAGGCCTCATAAAATTTATTAGCTCCAAATTTATAGCAGCTCTTGAGCAGCAAGTCATGTATGGTCTAATTCTCAGTGGAAAATTCACAGTAAAAATTCCCACATGAGAGAAGTAGCCAGTGACGTGGGAGTGCCGAGCAGCATGGGAAATTCTGGGAGAGACACCCAAAATCGTGTCTGCTGTTCACAGTTCAGGACAGCATCACATGAAATACCTGCCTGTGACAGCAAGGTCTCATCTCTTTGAAGGAAAGGCATCTGCAGCTGAACAGTTCATCACAATAAAAGAGGCTGATGTCACCATGGGCCTACATGAAATACTATCAAATATGTGACTTATTTCCACTAGCTATTACTTCTAAGTGGTGTTCCCCCCTTTTTTAATCATAATTTCTAAGCATCTCTTTAAAAAAAAAAGCTTCTCTTGAGTTTCATCAGAAATGACTTGGATGATCTTCTGTTAAAAGAATGACTTTTATCCTCATTCAAATACATATTGTATTGGCTTAGAAACATCAAAGAGGCAATGTCTTTACATATTCTATTTCTAAGAAAAGAAAAGGAGTTCTCTCTTTATTAACATTGGTAATGTTGAATCTTATAATGAAAAATGCACAAAAGCAATATTTTTGATGAATAGGTAATAGAACAGCACTGAAAAAGAGAGCATTAATGTATTTTTACCCAAAAACTCACACAGATAATGCATCAGGAAGGTTTTGAACCAAGATGAAGCCACAAGCAAAAATGAAGTTGGTGGTTTCCCGCTCCCCATCCTACAATCCAATATTTTTATTGACCTTGAAAATCCACCATGCAGTTCAAGCACAGCTTCCAAGGTGACTGTCACAGCCCACAACAAGCACAGCAGGAGCACTTCCTCTCAGGCCACAAGCACTTTGCAGGACACAGAAAATGCTGTCTGATCACACCAATACGCAAACCTAGGGCAATTATTTGAATTATGAGTGGAAAAAAAATGTGATAGCATCTTACAAGTGAGGTTTTGGTACCCATGGATATTTTCAGGGTTTTTATTGCACCAGCAAGTGACCTGCAGAAAAGTCTGCAGCATTTTCTGGTAAAGAGTGGGCACGTATCCTTTCTGTCTCTGCTATGTGTAGCACAATAGAGCCTTTGTGATGTTCTCAAGAAAACCTATTTATGGACTTGGATTTTGAACATTCCTTTCACTCTTTGTCATCTTTTGCCATTGTCTTTGAACCACTGTGATAATGAAATTACAAAGGGTCATATAAGCGGTTAGATAGGGGAAACAAAAAAGGAGAAAGAAAAAGGGAATTTTAAAATAAACCAGGCATGACACTCCCCTGCATTTTTCATTACTTAATTATAGTCAATAGAAATCAGAAAAATCTAATATCAATTTGAGGAAAAAAACCCCTGTCTGTTGAATTCTAAAATTTCTGTTGAAGCCTGCAAAAGGGATATCATAGGAAAATGCACTCTACTAGAATAACAGCCACATATTTTGGTATTTGTGTCACATTGAGAAAATACCTTTATACGTATCTATACAAAAGACGGTAGTTCAATCTTCAAAATATTTTAATTTGGCTTTGGAATTTCAAAAATCCCAGTGAACCAGTGTTGGAAAAATCTCTATTCCTACAGTGACTCCTTCACACCATTTTCCTCCTCTGTTTTTACATAAAATGGCAATTTGCATTTCGGAGTGTTGTACACTGAAGTAATAAACATATTCCTTCTTAATTCTTCCTGACTTTCTTCATTTATTTTACAATAAAATAATTGTTTTGTAGCAACATTACCCTGAAAAATGAAGATATGTTGGAAAAGGAGTTTGTACAAAGAGAAAGGATGTGTTAAAAAAAACAGAGAAGGAAAAGCATTACAGAAAGAGAAGCATTACTGTATCTATGAGGGACACTGATGAGACAGCACCCCCAGCCTCATGAATTTCATCTCTACCACACAAATGTATTTTCCACAGAGGATTTAATTCACCTCTCTCTTCAAGACCCACCTGTCTACTCATTTATCAGTTTCTTCCCCCATCACTTCTGTGCCTGAAATCACATCCTACAACCACAGAACCAGAACTATGGCCACAGATGTGAACTCAGCTGAATGCACTGGGCAGGTTCTCATTCCATTCCTATTTCAAATCCTTTGCAAAATGCAAAATGTTACCATGCTCATTATATTAACACACATAAAATTTGCCTATTTCTCTCCTTGTTTTCCTGTTCTCATATCTCCCTCTACTTGTCTGTCTTTACTTTGTACAACACTCACAGCAAGGACTTTTTCTTGTCCATGCTCAGAGCTTGGCTCATACAAAGGCCTACCACAGATAAATCTGCACTTAATCTTTCTGATCTATGAAATAGCAATGTCTTGTTTGAAGTGTGGTATTATATTTGGAAACAGCAAACAATAAGTTAATTATTTTTTGTGTTTATATCTGTCACTCTTTTTCCTATGGATTGAGCCACTATCTCAGCCTGCTGACTCTGAGCTTCAGAGAAATGAGACCAACAGGGCTGAACTGCATTAGGGGTAAAAAAAAAGTTCAGACAAAGAAGAGTAAATCTAGATGTCTATAACATCTGAGGTAGTGGCTGGGGCACAGACATAATACTAAGTTACATTTACTGGCATTTTGGCAATTACGTAGTTCAAAAGGTGCCCACAGTCAATCAGATTGGAATTAACAAATGGAATACAAACTGCACAGGGATATGTGAGATGAGAGAAGAGGAAAAGACGACTGGGATTAGGAGCTAACTCAGAGCTGCAATAGACTCACAGGGTTTTTAACAGCTACTATAATTTCTGCATGAGAATAAACACTTCAGAGATAGGAAGAGGAAACCAGAGGAAAGAAAAACAAGAAAAGGGGAGGCAGCAGTCCTCTTGCTTTCAAAACCAAGATATATAACAGCTCCCTGTGCTATCTTTATCAACCAAAGATTTTGTCTTAAAAGTGACTGGGATAAAATTTTCTTAACAATTATTCAAAACTCTACTTTTGAGATAAAATAAAAGTTATAAAAACAGAATTTGAGCATGAAATTTTACAGAGCTATGAAAAATTAAACCACATGGGAAATAGCCAAAATAAATGTCTTCTATATTTGTGTGTACATTCATGCATATGCTCCAAAGCACAGCTCAGTACCAGCCAAGAAGCTTGTGTGCTACAACGAAGGATTTATGAAAGTCAGGCCTCTCCTGGGGCTGGAAAAGAAGGTGTTGTTCCAATGTGCATCCTTTCTGTTTCATCAGCTTCTGGATTCCATGCTGACATTAATATACACACCCCAAGATGCACATCGACACCATAACCTGTGGTCTAATAATCACCACATCAGAGATTGACATAAAGGACAATACTTGTCTGACAGAAGAACACGGAGCAGACAAAGCATTGACATACACAGACTTGAGTCTGCAATCACTCCCCTCCACATCTCACTGTTGTCACTCCCAAAAAATGAGCAGAGACACCTCATTTTCATATTGCTACTGCTCCCCACATATAGGCATTTCAACAGTGCCTATGTGATTTGAGCCAACCAAATCCTGCCACTTCGCTAAATCCCTACCCATTTGTCTAGTTTTTAAGAATTAAACTCTCAGAAATATAATTACATCCATATCCTCTCCTCCTGCTGCAAACAGGGGCATTGCAGTTTTTAAAGCATGTGCCTTCACAACCTTGATTTCTAAGGATGTACAAGCAGATCTTCCCTCACCATGCACAAAGTAGAGAATAATGGAATGGCTGGTGTTGAAAGGGACCCTAAGGATCATCTCATTCCAACCTCCTGCCATGGACCTCCCACTAAACCAGGTTGCTCAGAGCCCCATCCAGCCTGGCCTTGAACAATTCCAGGGAGGGGCATCCACAGCTTTTCTGACCAGCCTGTGCCAGAGCCTCACACCCTCACAGTGAAGAATTTCAAAGCCATGCAAACAATTTTCAGCGAAACCAGGAAGGGCAGCCAGGTTTGTTGGCTGGCAGGTGAGCTGGGAACAGCCTGTTTGCTGCACTTCTGTTCCGTGCTGAGCCATGCCAGAGGTCCTGTGCTAGCCTAGAACAAGGTAAAGCATTACAAATTTTCATCACAGACATTTTTCCAAAGCGTGTCTCCAATTAATATGTAGTTATGTTTTCTTTTTAAAAGCATAGGACAGAAAATGCACAGTCCATTCATCCTACAACATTTAAAGATACAGCCCTGTTTGATTACTATATGACCACAAAGGAAAGATTCCCAAAATCTTCTAACTGAAAGGGTTATTGTTATAGTTTCAAGGGCAACAACATAATGTGAACTCTCAGTGCCAACCATAATAAAAACCAGAAATAAAAAATAACTTATAGCAATGAAGAGCAAGGCAAACGAAGGATGTAACCACACAGTGAAGAGCAAGGAAACAGAGAAAAGATAATTCACAAAATCCTGCAGGATAGAAGGTAGACTTTTGGGGGGTCTAAACTGAAAACAGCATTTCAGCTGTGATATCATGATGTGAATCAGTAGAGTACCAATTTAACTAGCAAGCAGCAAAGTTCTTGAAGCAGGTATTGCTGGGCTTACCACCATCACCGTGTCCATCAGCAATGAAAATTTCAAAGATAAGCTCTAGGGTGTCCTCAGCTTCCTCAGCAGTAACTTCCTTCATATTATTGTTATGAATATCATCATCTTTATGAACAGAAAGTTGGAAGTGGTGTTTTCTGTTTTGGCTGTACCTGTTGGAGGTGAAGCTCTGGGTTTCTGTTATGTATGGACTTAGGTAACGCATGTTTCCAATTTCTGTCTTCAAACTTTCAATACTTTCTCCTAGACAAGAAAGATGACTTTATAACAGCACTGCTGTAAATTAATGCCAAAAGAGGACCAAAATGCTTAGGATTCTCACCCTTGCTTACATTTTATAGACAAAACATTTGCCATGGAGATGGAAAGATGAGGACTGCACTGAGTGTAGGTTATAGTAAACTCTCCTGCTTGTCCAGACAGCTGCGTGTTGCACAGCTTGAATGCAGGATCTCAGACATGATTTCTGTCACTCAGTCACTGCTGATGGAAGTGCTGTGCTGAAATTTTCCTATATTTCAGCAGCATCTAGAAATAGCAGATGTGGTTAAAGTCCTGTGAGATTACACAGAACACAGCCCTTTTGTAAAAGACCAGTTGCCTTCACTCAGCTGCCCAGGGCTGGGTTGTAGTGTGAAAGTTGCTCTGACCCTCAGGGACTTACTGCCCAAAAAACATTCCTTGGTTTCATTCTTTTTTTTTTTCTTTTTTTCTTTTTTTTTTTTTTAATAGAAGGAAAACCAAGTCATTGTACACAATTTTCTAAGATTCAGCAGAAATAAACCCCTGATTTTCTGAGGCTGAGGCCACTGCTTAAGCACATCATAGATCACCTGTCTTCCCTCCTTCAGCTCAGGCACAGGCAGGCTGCAAACCCCAGCCAGAGCAGCGCTCAGCAGTGCCCGTCTCCCCAGGACAGATGTGCTTGGTCACTGTGCATTTCAGCACTCCTGCATGGGGCTCAGGGCTCAAGCCTTGCTTACAGCACTAGGTGCCTGTGTTCAGGACCCCAAAAATGCCTTTCAAATATACTGGGAAATTTTTCAGGAATTTAAATAATAGGTTTAGCTTGTATCCAGCTTTCTACTACACCCACAGAGGAAAGGATTTTTACAGCATACCTGATCTACAAGCACAAAGGCAATTTAAAGAGCTGGAGAAAATGAAGAAGCCTACATCTTGCAAGGAAAACTCTTTTTGATGAGTTGATGTTTCAGATGTTGCTGAGGTGATTCAGCATCCTGAGCTCAGTACTGAGGAAAGACTACCCTGACCCTTCACCATTCCCTCTTTTAGTCCCTTTTCTGAATGTCTCCTATTTGAAACTGCAATATTCAGAAGCCATGAGTTAGGCTGGGCTCTGCTAGCCAATATACAGCACAGCTATCATGAAGTCCAGTTAATGAATGTGTGTGACTTCTTAGCTTGTTTTGGAAGCTGTGAGTGCTAGAAATTTATCTGTTAATGAATGAAAATTAAAAATCTTTTCTTCTCCTTGACTCCTAGAATTGGGACCTTAAAAAACTTTTGTCCTCATAAGAACTTCACAAGACCATCCTAATTTCACACAATGCTGCAGTCTCTGGGAGATCCTTATCTTATTTCCTTCCTATCTGATGCTCTGTTGTCTGTCTTCATTACAAAAGCAAAAAGCCTGTTACTAAATTGCTGAGAGCACCATGATCATTTGTACTTCTGTAATTTGTCATGTACAAAGGGAAAACTTGTCATCATATTAAGTTATGGTATTTTCATAACTACTTGCCACAGCCAGCAAAACATTACTTGAAAGAAATTACTTCAGGACACCAAAACAAAAATTACTTGCTTTTGCTCTGATAATTTTTCAACTTGCCTTTTCTGTAGAGAGCAGTAGAAGAGCTGTCTTAGTATGCAAACATGGAGCCCAAATTCATCTGTTTAAATACATCCTGTTTCCCAGATGTGCAGGGTGCAAACATACATAATATATATGGGTCAAGTCTGATTGCTTGGGAAGGAGGCAATAATGCAGGACTAATTATTTTCCTGACCTGATGGGTAATATTTTATTTAACTCCACTCTAGGGAAGCTAAACTACATGGTGGGAAAGAGAAATGTATTCTCAAAGGAACGATGCCAGTTTATGCAGCACCTTTGATTTTTGCATACACTCGATGATTGCAGTAATTTTAAAATATTATTTATTCATTATGTTTTTATTTGGACCCCCAATGTAAAGGTTACATTTTCCTATTCCTCTCCCCATGCCTAATATTTGTTACAGTTGCATTTTTCAAACCATTTACTGTCTGAAGGGTAAGTAGAATGACACTGCTCATAATGTGCAAATAAATGTGAAATAAGCTAGTCAGCTCAAGTGGAATGAATTACTGACACTGGTAAAATAAGGCAAGAGAGAACAGCTGCCTTGGGAGCTAAAAAAGACTCCAGCAGGTACTGCTATTGAGTGACTGGAATAACACTTACTATGATTTATCAAAGACCACTTGAAAGCACTTCTGAGGCATTAAATAGGCATGAAAAGAGGCTTTAGTGGCAACAGGACTGTGCCAGAACTGAGTGATTAGGAGACTCAAAAGCTTGACCCGAACTTGCAGCCTATGAACAAGGGATGCCAAAAATCTTCAAAGATGTGTGGAAGAAAATGAAGGGTACAGTCAATTTTGAAGAGGTGACCACAGAGCTATTGGGTTCTATTACAAAAACCTGATTGCACAACTATGGAGAAGGAAAAAGCCCCAGTCCATGATTAGTACCACAGCACTCCACCAGTCCACCAGAAAATAGCTTTTTGTAGGAATAATCTCATAAATTAAAGAAAATACTTAAAATATTTTCAGCTGCAACATCCCTGTGGTCAAAGACAATTTTCTTCCCTCTCAGTTTTCACTGCTAGCCTGCAATTCCAGCAATGCCTTTGTGGCAGGGGCTGCCACAGTGGTACCACAGGCAGAGGTGCTGCCTCTGCCAGGCCCCTGAAGTGACAACGTTTCAGCTGGCACAGACTAAGGTCGTGCTTCCAGCTCCCACCTGTCCAGCCACTGCTTATTCTGCTGGTGCGAATAAAGTGTTTTCATGCTGGGCAAGCTTTGAGGGTGGTCCTGCTCCACAGAGTAGATCCCATGTTGCAAGGGCTGGAGGATGGAGTAGTTCAGTGACCGCAGCAGCTCCTCTCCAGCTGACCTCACAGCAAAGGTGTTTCCCAGGAAGGGAACATTCCAGTCTGCCCAGAGCATGGCAAAGACTTCTCTGCTCAACATGAGGCAGTGCTTTGCAAGCCCCACATTACTCCTGGAGCCTTGTAGCACCTGGTGTTTCAGCCCTCACCTTCTCAAGAGAGAGGCATTTGTGCACATTTAACATTGCATTTGCTTTATAGGAAAAGAAGTCATTAAGCAAGTGAAGATTTTTAGAGAAGAAAACCTTAGTTTGTGGCAGAGTTCCCAGCTCCCTGTCATCTTCAGAAGAATGGCCACCTGGAGACTGGTGTGGGAGGGAAAAGCATTAATGGAGAGCTCTGAGGGAGACGGGGGAGGACATTTTCTCTCACATTGCCTAATAAACTACATTTCACCATCCAACTTTATGATTTTCTGCAAAAAATAGACCTCTCCCTACTTCTCTGCAAAGATTTAATAGCAGCAAGTAGTAAAATGGTCTCACATTACTAAGACTTCATTATTTTTACAAAATATATTACTGTCATCTACTTGCACATTATGAAGTGTTATCATAAAACAAATCTCTTACAGTCATTAGTATGAATTAGTGAATTTCTACTGTCTGTTAAAGACAATTCTTGCAATTCTGAATCTTAAAGACCTAAACCTCATCACCATTGTGCCTGAAACCAAACAATGCTTGAAAAATACATCAAACAAATTCTGATACTCCAGTGCATAAGGCCCATAGCATTTCCTTATATTCCCAGGAAGCTCTCACAGAGAGACATCAGTTATAATACAGCAGTAATGGCACTGAAGATTTATCATAGTTTTATCCATAAATAGACCTAAATGGCACAAAATCAAAATAACCACAAGGTCTTTCCTTGTCTGGCACAACAAAGACAAAACAAAATAACCAATCTCCTGTTGTTTTGACAGAAGCGAAGGTACCAAGACGGGGCAGGAGACCCTCCAAGATATTGTTCTGCCTAGGACCCTGCTGCTGGAATACAAACCAATCAGCAGTGTATACTGTGAGTGTTCTGGGGCTGCAGATGTGCCACAAGGTTCAATTGGTACAGAGAGGCAATAGATGTGGGAGATTTGTACAGTCACGAGGCAAGAGATGTGACAGAACTTGGTTTCTCTGCTCTGAAAAATCTGTTCTAAGAATTTATTTCCCATAAGTGTCCAACTTGAGAAATATGAGACAGCACTTTTGCAGTGTAGGCAAGTTTTATTTCCTCAGATGGGGCAAGTCTGTACAATTGCACATGCACAGACAGGACACAGTAATGTCAGGACCTAACTCTCCTTAAAAAGCAGCTGAACCTCAAAACCCTTTATATAATATAATATACCTCAGAGTGTGTCCCCTACAGCATTATCAGGGCTCCCAGAGCTTTGACAGAAAGAATTAGACCCAAAATCACTGATAAAACAGTACCAACACAGGTTGCCAGCCATTCTAGCAGACCACAATTCCTGGGAATATTCTAAGAGCCCTCAACTCTTTGTGCTGCTGTGAGGGTGCAGAGGGGTTTCTCTGGAAAAGAAGCACAACTATTGAGCTGTCCTGTGGGATCTCTGTCTCCAAGTACTCTGGAGAACAGATTAAAGAGAGGAAACTTTTTGCAACACTTCTTTTTTTTCTGGCATCTGTTTTCTAAACACAACACAGTTCAAAAAAGGCCATGCCAGTGCTGCTGGAACCAGGAGCTGCTTTAAACCACCATGTGTGTGCCTGACAGAAGTAACCAAAAACCTCGTATTATTTCCCCAATGACAACCTTGATTTTTAAAAGGTGATTACATTGCTCCTTAAAAAGGTCAACTAAAATAGGTAAATTAGTTGTATTTGCAGCTAATTGTGACAGGTAGGAAGAGCTTCACAACATGCACAGCTTTAGTTACAACATTTCTGGAAAAGTCCTCAGGGATTTAGAACAATGACACTGTAATTTAGCCAGTCAGTCACAAAGAGCCATAAACAGATTCACAGAGACACTTCTGTACGCACAGCTCCTTGTATATTTTATGAGGGAAGCACTACCTGCCTTCCCTCTCCTTCCCTGATCTCTCTCTTCCCTATACATCAAGCTCACAAACAAAACAATGCAAGTGCTAAGAGAAAAAAAATTGAGAGACTTTAAATGGCATTGTTCAGATCTTATAATAAATATAATTCTCCATGCAATTATTTATTTTCAAAGAAAATCCTTGTTTTCAAAAATACGAAAGACACCATCAGTTGTTTTATTCAAGGTTTGCAAGGTTCAACTAACAAAACTAAACAGCTGATACAAAGTCTTTGATGACAGCACTTTGGTTTCCTTGCTATAATTGCATTTCATAGCACAGGAGCTAATTCATATAACAGAAGGCACTGTTTATATGCAACTGCATTTAGCTTGTTAGGGCAAATACTTCTGTCCTTCCCTCATCTTTCAAAAGTCAGCACTTCCAAGAATGTGCATAGATTTTCCAGGACTGGCTGGGTATGGATTAACCAGGGGACATGTGTGTGGAATTCACCCACAGACCCCTGCAAAGGTTTACTTCAATATCCGCTTAGTTGAGCAGCAAGAGCAATTAGAATGGGTCTGAACTGGTGACACAAACTTGAAATGATTCTCTACAAACCCCTGTAATTAGATCACCAACAGCTGTTTAGCCTCAGTGACCCTTAGCCAAAATAATAATGATTTCAACTGGAAGGGCTTCAGTCCCAGAAGAAATATGACAAAAAGCACATCATCAAGTATCCACATCAGGGAATTAAGCATTATTTGACTATTATTCTGAGTCCTCTCTTGAAGTCCTCTCTTGACAAGGCTGAAAGATAGACAAATAAATTTTGATGCCAACTACAGAAAATTTTGGTTGGGAACAAGAATGCACTGTGCAATTAAAAGGGAGATTGTCCCTGAGCATATGGCTTGTTCCTGACCAACATATTGCCACACATCTGAACTAAAGCCCCTCACTGCTGACAAAGTTAATGTGGTACAAAATCCACAACTGAGAAACATGGTTCAAATCTAAGTAAATATCACATTTTTCCTCCCCTTCTCAGAAATTGCAAGTTTAGAGCAGCTTGAAAACAAACACATGTCTGGAATGAGCACTTGAAAGGAAAACAAAAAGAAAAGCAAACCAAACTCATAAACCTGATGGAAACAGTGCTGTTGCTGGTACACCTCTTTTCTAAAGCTGCATAAGTGCATTGTAAAGCTCATTTGCAAATGTGGTTGAACTAAACTCAACCTGAGCCGGCCCTGTAACAATGACCAGTAAAACTGATGTTAGATCTGACTAGACTGTTATACTTTAAAATCTTAAGCCCAGCTCCTGGATCCTGTTGAAAAGGAAAAGCTATACTGCTGACAAATCAGTATAATGTGGAAGGAGCACAGAGGAAAAAAACTGTGATTCAAAAACATTGCAGAATACAAACAGAATTGATTTAAATAGAACAGCATGGGCATAGAGCTAATATTTAGAGTTAACGTAACAAAACAATATAATTACAACAAAATAGAGAAAGTCATGGGGCTCCAAGCTTAACAGTAAATTGTCTCACTCCACCTAGGAGCTGCTGGAACAGACTGCTGCTCAGAAAGAGGTGCCTCAGCTGCACATCAGCAGTGATGTGAAGGAGAAGCCCTCCTCAGGGCTCTTTGCTGGTGCCTGCCAGTGGAACAGAAGGCAGCTGTCAGAACACAAAGTCCTAGGAAAATAGGAGGTTCAAGGTGTTACCCTTCTCAGCCCACTGAGCCAGACACGGCAAGCTGATCTATTCACTGCATGACTCTCTCCTCGCAGGAGATTCCTGCAGCATTTGGTTTGGTACCCACTGTTGGTTTGCCCCCCTTCCTCCTTCTGATAAAATTTTCCAGGGTTGCTTTCGACCCAATATTCCTGAACAGTTTTGGAATTATTAAATATTTTTCTTGTTGGGTTTGCTCAGTATTTTTGTCAGTTTCTCATTCATTGGAAATCTGCATTCCATTTATGGAGCAACATGTACAAAATTCAAACAAATTTTCTCCCAAATGAAAAGAAAATTATTTTTATTAAGCTGATAAACCAGCTATGCTCAAATATGCATGACAGATTTGATTGTAGAAATCAATAGTATCTCTTCTGGGAGTTATGAAGGACCAAATACAAGTTCTTCCTTCATAACTAGAGCTAAAATACCATTTTCCTGTTTCTTACATAGTTCAGATAAACAGCTGAAATATTTCTCCCTAGTCACACTTTATAGAAACTTTTGTAATATAATTTAAAGAAGGTGTGGAGATAAGACAGTGTCAAAGAGTGGCTAACACAGACCACTGCCCATCACAGCTTTAGCAGCACACTCCACACAATCCTCTCTCCACCAGCACTCAGGGACTGCTGAATGACCTGGGGGCTTCCATACACATGGCAAAGGCAACCTGGCCCAGGTCTCCTTTCTCAAGACTGCCCAGATGTAACGTGTGAACCAGTACGTCACCATAAAGAGGATTTTAATGGGTTTTGCAGACATGTGATACTATTTATAATCAACCCTCCTAGACAGTTGTTTGCATACCCCTCCCTGATGCAGCTTCCCTTGAAGAGAGTTGCTACACAATCATTACAAATTGATTGCAAAAGAGCTAACAATCATGATTAAATCATTAAATTCTTGTCTACGCTTCAGAGAGTGGAGAGAAAATTAACTTCCCACCAACCTAATTTTTTCCTGAACATGAAATAATGATTTTCTGCCCGTCTAATTACAAAGCCAACATCTGATCAAGCCGGCATCCAGAGGGGATTATCACATGCACAAGTATTAGACCTCATTACCAGCTTGAGTGCAAAATTATTACATCTTGTAATTGGATGGTGAGATTTATATACAGATCGGCCCGGTTTCTGTAAGATTGTAATTACAAGCTTCGTTGGTTAGCTACTTATCACTCAGCACAGAAGAGAGGAAAATAAGCAACAGAAAAAGCATTTCATTAACCCATAACCCTATCAAGGGAGAACCACTGTAACATCCATGTCTGCATTAGGGAGAACAGCTAAACTCACAGATGAAACAATTTATTATACTCTTTGCAAATGGGATTTCATTTTGTTTAACCCCTAATGAACTATTTTGGTAAACTGTATGAGCAAACCATCCATTTTATAGACAACTGGGTTCAATATAGTAATTATAAGGGGTAACTGACTGAAATAAATACTCATCTGCTTAGGGGCAAGGCTATTTGATATACAATTGCACATAGATCTGAGCATTCACAATAGGCAGAGTAAATAAGGAGCTTGCCTTGGCTTGTTACAGAGACAGGAAAGCCCCTTGCATACAATCAGCACTGGGAGAGAATAAGAAATCCTGCTGTGAGAGTAAGACATACACACATACAAATTGCCAAAAGGTAAGGGCACAATCAAAAATACAGAACACCCTGCACTGGTGCTTTGGGGATGTCAAGGTGCAGGTGTGTAAAAGCAACTGAGCGGGACAGATACACAACATCCATTCAAAAAATAATTTCTAAATCACATTTCCAGGCTTTTAAAGCAGAAACTTCCAGACTTCCTAAGCAAAATGAAAAGAATAAGGACCAATATTACAGACACATTTGTGCCCACTTTCTGTTCCACTTCCATTTTCCAATTCCCGATGGCAGGATCTGAATGGATGTTTCTCATTGACATCAGTTCCTACTTAGAATAAGCCCAGAGCTTTTTGGGTGATTATTAAGGAAGCCTGTCCTTAAAATAAGATTATTGCAGAACAATATTCTTCTTTTTTCTTATTTTTTCCCCAAACACTCATTCTTTTACAACCTAGAACAGAAAAAAAATCACAACTCAGAAGTCATAGTAGCAAACTTCAGGGATTTCCATTTTCTCTTGTATTCAATAACAAGTTTCAGAAGGGTAAAAACCTTCCCATTCTGTTGAACTAGAAGCCATTTATTTCACTAGTAGCAAGTGAAGAAATCACAGCTAGGTTAGAATTAAAAAAAATCTCAACAACAAAAATCTCCAAAAAAACAAACTTGCCACCCAAAAAAAAGAATGCTTAGATGATTTAAGTGATGGAAATCAGCGTGGGTAACAATAAGCGTTCTCCATAATCTCTTCACTTTCTACCCAACATCCAAATCCAACACAGTAAAGTTCTGTTGTGGATTGAAGCTAACAATTATGTAACAATGTAGAAATGCAGAGTGTTTCAAAAAGACAGAGGTTTTTAAATAAATGTTTCATGAAATATTTCACAACTGAGTTCACTTTTGGAAAACGACCTTAATTTCAAAGACCATTTTCATCACAAACCTAATTAGAGTGGATCTTTTATCTCATGTCAGCTGTTGAGCTCTGATCGATTTCAGTGGTGCAGGGTAAACCCACAAGCAGCACATCAAGATTATCTGCAAGGAGGGATGATTGTCTATTGGTATTCCATGTTGTAGCACCCAAAGATTCCAGCTGGGCTCCACGTTATTCTGGCCACTCATCACACATAGATAACAGAAAATATCCACTCCAGAGGTCTTGCAGTCAAAGGCAACTGATACAAGAAGTGCTTAAGTGAACTGCTACCTTGAGGGGTTTCAGCAAAATAATTCTTTTAAACACAAGCTTTTGCCTGGCAGATACTTTCTTTGTTATTACTCTTAATCTGTATATTAAATATTTCTGTGTCCTTCTAAACTGCCTTTTCTCTATCCTTATGGGTTTCTGTCAACCCCTAAAGTCAAAACAGATACACACAAAAACAGGAGATCCCAGACACACTTTTAATAGGAAAAAAAAAAAACCAAACCAAAAAAACCACAAAAAAAACCCAAAAACTAAACTTCAAGAAAGAAGAGGTGCTTTACAAAAAAAAAATGTATTTAGGAATAAATAAAATATTAACTAGGTGGTCAGGATCATTATTAAGCACTGTGGGAGAAAAAAATAACTGGTTGAAGAAAAGACTTAAAATTCAAAATACCTGAGTAAAAACTATAAAATCTAAGTCTATAAAATGCAGCAATTCAGGTGGCATGATTCAAGACAGCAGCAGGTTGGACCACAAATATAGACTCCAACTTCTCAGGGAAGAAAAGTACTCTAAATTATACCAAAGAAAATAGTTCAATTCATTTTACAGTAGCAATTTTTCCTCAGAGCAGCCTCAAAATAGTCTAGTCTACTTTTTGGGCCAAAACAACTATTCAGTAATGTGAACTTCCACCTTGTGTGGGCAGCTCCTGTGAGAGGAAGAAAAGCAGGCAAAATTTATCTGCTTTGGGCTGAAAAACACCACTGCACTGGCTCTGTTTCCTCTTGTGTTAACCTTTCTAAAGCCCACCAGATCTAATGTGCTGATGGTACAAAAAACACGAATGGAGCAGAAGAAACCTGAAGATCCCTGCAGCTCTCCTGCCTCACCTGAGCAGTGCAGAGCTCCTCTGCTTAAGGACCTGTCCTCAGGGCTACAGCCCAAAATACTTCTGGCAGCACCAGCCCATGAAGGCAGGAGAATTCCAAAATGTTCTTGCACACTGGACATATAGAGAAACTTTATGCTTACCAATTTTTATGGACTGAATTGTCAGCGTGTAAAAATTGTTACGGAATACAATAAAATAGACTAGCTGCAGGAATGGGGAAAATAAAGATAATATATTACCTTAGGGTAATACGAAACAAATTATTTGGTATTTTGCATACTACCATCTCACTTCAGGTCTTTTCTATATACACAGCAATAGCCATTTATATACATTTGCACTTCACAGTAATACAGAAGAATGAAAAAAATCCCAATTTGTAAAGCTGCCTCCAACCATTACTCTGATGCAAAGGCTGAGATTGGAATTCAGGAAGGAGAGGTGCACACGTGTAAAAAGAGTAGAAGCAAAGACAGCAGCCACTGTATTTAGTCTGCAACTCAAATAAATACTTGCAATACTATGTTGGGTTATTTTCTTTTTGACTGGCATATTTTATTTTATATGCATTATTTATTAAGCTGCTCTAAGGTCATGTCATAGCCTCAATTTTTTACTCCTCATATTTATTGCTATATAAATTTGCAGGCTAGTAGCACCAAGTAGTTGCAGTCATCACCTGAACCCCACTCTGTTTAGCTGTGTGCAGCCAGACCAGAGGAGAGGGATGCACACTCTCCAGGTAGGAGGCAACAACGTTTAACACTTTGCATGCACGGACCTCTGAGCTTCTTGCACGTCTCTAACAGATTCATTTTCCCCAAGGAGGGGCATATGGAAGAGAATGGGAAGACAGAGTAGTAGCAAAGTGAGTTCAAGAAACCTCAGGGTTCAATAAATAACAGGAAAAGAGCCCGCCTATTTGCATATTCACACAGCTTAGATACAGTTGTGTTTTACCACACAGTGTCCCAGCAGACCTTGTCATGCAAACATCTAGGACCCTGAAAAAATGCATCTGTTTCTCCAGAATAGAATATTTCACAGCTGCATCACAACAGTCATGGACCTTGAACATACATGGGACTTTGACTTTAAATATACCTGACCAATATTCCCCACAACTCGCTGATTTTCTCCAAATAAATTAAAACAGACAAATAGAAAAACAAAAGTACTTTCTATGGGGAGAGATATTAAGTCTAAAAAGCATCAAGGAAATTATATGAAAGTGATCATTAGCACTTCTTGCTGTCCACAACAGCAGGCTGAATATGGAAGCAGGAAGAGTGTGTCATAGCTCTGGGGAATCTTTGGTACCATTTGATTGATTCTCTCTCAAATTCTAGGAATGGGAGAGAAGGAAAACTGCCCTTGTTTCAATCACTTGGGAGCAGTAACCTATTCGAAATTTCTTGTCAATCTTATTTTTCAGCCAGAGCTCAAGTTAAACCTGCAGTAGAAACCTGCCTTCTGCTTCACAGCACACAAGGCTGACACACAGCAGAGACCAGAAACTCCCTGCGTTTTCCTCCTCCCACACTCCAGCTCAAAGCCTTCATAAAACCCTGAGTGAATACACAGCTTGTGTTTGGTGAAGCAGTTTGCTTTCAGTTGTGCAGAGTGGAAGAGTAACACACTTTACTTTCTGTTTTTCCTTCTCCCTTACCCTGCTGATTTAATTTCCATCCCCTCACACGCCATGCAGCCTGTTACAGCCATGCTGCAGGTAGCCATGGCATATTGGCAATAGTTTCCAGACTAATCTCCTTCAGTGTGGGTGCTTCCATGGATACAGAAAAACAGGGAGTCATTTGCTTTTTACTCCCAGTGGATCATGGAGCTACAGGAAGGTGCCATCTCCAGTGGCAATCACTACCACACCCATGCAGACTCTATGTGGCTGGATTATGCTATACATTCCATGGTTTAATTTCAAGGCAAAGATACTAATATGGCATCCAAAGATGAATACAAAAGCATTCTAAAAGAGTATACATTTTTTTTTCTTTAATATATTTGAAAACATAAATGCATAAATTTTCTTAAAATATTTCAATGTACAAATTTTGAGTAAAATCACTAAAATCTGCAGGCAAGACAGGGCTCACATATAGTGCTGAACCCTAATCCAGGCAAAAAAAATTAGTCTTTTCCCTTTATCAACTCTGGTGGTTGCTTTCTGAAGAATTCTTTGCTTTCTGAAGAAATGGCATGGATTGCCCACTGTGATGTTTTTTTTCTGTTTCTAGCCTCTGTTTTTTATCTGGATTCTTTTCCTCAAGGTTCTGTGGGGAGTCCCTACAAGTTATCAAAATCAGTGTGTGTAGAGTTGAGTTTGAACAGGAAACTGAAGTGCTGAAGACAGACAAAACCAAACAATGCACAGCAAAATCTCGCAGTGCGAGAGCTTTTCATTCCCTACGAACAAGGAGTTTTCTCCAAGCCTTTGCCCATCTCTGACACTCTGTGGCCAGAGCCTCCACAAAGTGTAGCAAACCCCCACAGCCAACATCACAAGAAAGAGGCACTGGAACACCCACTCCTTCCTCCCTGCACTCAGAGCTTCCATCATTTCCTCCCAAACTGCTCTTTAAGTGACATTGCCTGTTAATGTAACACACACTTGCTGGACTCAGTGTAATTTGTTTTTTTAAAATGTCACTGCACACAGTGCATTTGCTGCTACAAATGCAGACACCAAGCAGTGCTACAGCAGAGCCAGACACCCCAGAGCAGCACACATCCAACAGCAGACACCCACCAGAGCTGTGCCATTCCCAGCTGGCCTGATGGGGAAACTCAGACCCTCCATGCTCATAAAACATTTACAACTTGATTTTCAATTTATTTCTCAATGCCCAAAGAGAGGGCATACCTAAACCTAAATAAGGTTTAGGTAGGCTCTCTTTTTGACAGGGGCATAAACCTTCTGATGACACCACTGTTTAAGGAAACCAACCAGCACACAGCCAAGTGTGTCCTGCCGTTCATTCACAAAGCAACTAAAATAAAAATTACTGCATTTAGCACTGGCAGAAGCACTACAAGCCAGGCTACAGCAGAAAAGAGCTCTATTCACTGCAGCCCTTCATTATGTATCACTCAGAGAAATCCTGCTGTTTTCTCTGTTTGCAAGCAAGCCTCAAGCCTTTTCTCAGCAGCTGTCACTTGGTTCACAAAAAAAAGGCCTCTCAGCACCATGGCGATTAAATACCATTATAACTTTCCTCCTTCTGCATACTACAGTAGGCAATCAATATGGGCTTACATTTTATGAGACAAGGAGTTAACTTGTTCAATTACGGTGCAGACAGCTCTATTCTTTTGTAACAAGTAATCTGGGTAGGGAAATCGATACTGACAGGCCCGATGCACGCCAGCTAATTTCATATTATCCTCAGCCAATCGGGTACCTGCGAATAATAGAGTTGTTGTTACAGTTCATTATGGGGAGGTGGGATCAATATCGGTACAATAAGAGGATTGGCAATGCATCTGCTGCATAAGTAACCCTGAAGGGAAAGAAGGTCCCACCAGTGCAGCCGGCACACTCGCATTTACATAGCCGCGGAAAACAAAAGTGCCAGGGAGGTCCCTGCTCCCTGACCTACAATTAAAGATGAAAATACCCCAGAATTGGAGCAGGATAAACAAACCTCCTTCGCCTACTGCCAGGATAAAACAGAGAGGGGGGCAAAGTTGAAGAAAATGTTAATAGCAGATTAAAAGGCGTGCATATGCTTCGTAAAATGAGATAACACATGCACGGCTAAATGAACCAGAAACGATCTATTATTTTTTGAAGCATTACATTAATATACAATGTATGTCTGACAACATGCAAGGCAGAAAGGGAGAAAACATGCAGTCCTATCCTGATGAAGATTATATATATTTTATACAAATGATACCTCATGGAGCATGTTTTCTTTGATGGTGTAAAGTCCTACCTATGTTAACATTTATTATGCAGTGTGCAAATGGGGCACAATAAAAATGAGAGATTCTGGTATTCAAATAAGGGGTTAGAGTGACAATTCTGTTCTGTGTGTTTAAAACAGCTTGAGAAGTAACAGTGTGCTTATTATTTAGTTGGTTAAAAAATACAATTGGAGTAACAATATTTTTTAAATGCAAACACTTGGGGGAGAAAAAAAGTGTTTTTTTCAAAAGAGCTGTGTTTCTTTAGGTAATTTTTTTTTTTTTTTCCTGTGCCAAATCACAGAACAGATACCAGAAGTATCCTGGAAAGGAACAGTTACATCTAACATTTCATACATTTTTTTTCCCCTTAATAAGTACCTAATTTGAGACAACACAGGTTTTGATTTCAGATGCAGAAAAAGCTTGTAAACTTAATTGACTTAGAGCAGAGCTGGTCCATTAAACCCTACCCTTAAATCAGTGGCAGAAGTTTGGTTGGCTTTCCAAGGACAGAGATCTGCCTGAGCTGCCTAAAACCACATGCCAACCTGGGAAACATTTTTCAAAACATAAATTTTATCACAGTGAAAAACAGAACCTATCAGGATGAGCAGATACTGACTCCAATTTCAAAAGTGTGCTCTGAGAATCAAAATACAAGGGCTTACATGTCACAATGTCCTCCAAATGGAATGCAAAAACAGAAGGCATCTAGGAGACAAACCTTTTAAAAAAGGACTTTCTCCTGTGTACTAATTGCACATTTGTTCTTAATCATCTACATTTCTCTATTTACACTTCCCAACTTTTACATTCTAAATGAAGTGTAAATAAATTCAGTGATTTCAGCAATCTCCACTGGACATTTATCCACCTAAAACCCAAACAAACCACCACATAATCTGATACATTTCCACCTCAGCATCCATTTTCAATCCTTTTCTTGAAAGGTCCATAGGCAGTGATATTTGCATACCAAAATTAGGCTGTGTTTGCAAGGCTGGGAAGAACAGCTATTCCAGCTCTCATTTGGTGCTCTAATACTCTCATCAATTTTGGAAAACCAAAATATCCATCAGCTCAATTCCTCCCCTCTGCTTGTACTCCCTCCAAAATGCTGAATGGGATAGGAAAGTGTCATTAATACTAATGACCCTTTCAAGCCAGCCTTGAAAGAACAAGTATTTTGTTAACTCTGCAGTTCCTGTTAACACATTATAGCCTTTGGAATTACTGGTAGCCTAATTTCATTCATTATTTATCCTGGCCATTTTGGAAGTCCATTAATTATTTTTCATGAAAATGCAAAACCTGGCATAGGAGCAGGGGGGAGGGTGAGCCCCTCATGTACATGCTGGATTCACACTCCACACTCTTAACTCTTACCAGTGACTGATGTAAGAAATACAGACTATGGGGAGGATTTATGCCTCAAAGCCATCAAAAAGAGTTGGAGAAGCCTCACTCCTAACTGAATTTATATTACTTATGTTAGAGAAACCAGCTCCTTTGTGCCATGGAGACAAAACAGCTACCATCAAACTTCATGGCTGCAAAATAACAGGGTCTGGAAGACACCTTAAAAGGAGGCTACATTTAAATATCAGAGAAGGCAGTCCTCAGCTCTGTGACACCTCCATCCACTGCTGACATCAAGCCATCATCATTTTATTTGCCTCACACATCAAAATACTGCACAGAATTCAAAATAATATGCATGGAAATACACCCAAATGTTTTCAAATTACATCTTGTTAACATGGAAAAACAGCACAGAGGTCAGAGAAGAAAGGAATTACATACTCTCTAAATGCTCAGCTGTCTTAAGCACTAAGGTAGCAGAGCAGAGAACATGGGAGACTGATCAGCAGATTCTTATCTATCCTCATGCACTCTAGAGTAAAAGTAAATCAATGTATATTAGCTGGGAGCTACCAGCAGCAGCCAGACTCAGTCTCTCCAGGTGCTCTGGTAGTTGTAAGAAAGAAATATGTGCATTTCTCAGTAAGGGATAAATGGTTCTAACTTATCCTCAGAGAGCCCTCCTGTGTATCAGTGTTACTATTCTCCTGATAGATGCTCATTTCTTACAGTAGAGTGTCATAAATATGGACTAAGTTTTATATTGCAGCTCCCTAGTGACCATCCTTTCAAATTCCAAGTCATTAGAGCCCTTCAAAACCTTGTAAAATTAACAGAAGGGTGAAACAAGGCTTTGTTTAAAATCCTTAAAACCTGTGCATCTGGAACCTTAGAAATGTGCTTCCCCCACTCTATCAACTGTCTGGGTGTCTGCAGTAGCAAAATATACACATATATTTTTAAAACATCCTGAATCCTCAAATCATTTATCCACCAGAAACTGAGCAGCAAACAGCCAGGCAGAGTCAATTTTTCTGAGACAGCAAAATAGGGCAGGATTGCAGAAGATTCATCTCCCATAACATGCTGTGCAGTCACCTCAAATCCTTCGTGGTGGAGGAGAAGGCAGGGTCTCGGGGCTCAGCACATTTCAGACCAGCTCATTTGACACCCACAGCTCCCAACAATCCTTTGTGCATTCTGCTTATCCCTTGGTAAAATAAAGATGATAATTACTCTCCTTTCATTTGATTCTCATAAAATTCAGCTTTACAATTGCTCCTGACAAAGGCACCTGCTGTGATTCTTGCAACCAAAGCAACAATTGATGCATTTGTATAATGATGTGCCACACAAAACATTATAGTGAAGTGATAGCTTCACATCTCCAGCTATGGGTACTGTGCATAACTATTTCTAACAAGCAGCTATTCCATTTAACAGCTACTAAATCCTTGCATATATTTATTAAAAGGCACTGAGCAATTCATGTTTAATTACTTCATAGAAGAAACAGAAGGAGTACTGGAGGAAGAGTTAAATATGGTACTAAAAGGAAGAAGCTACAACTAATCACAATTAAGAGGAAGTCCCAGGCTATTTAAATGCTACAATCCAATTATATCAGGTAAAATGAATTACTCCTTTAATGCTGACTTTATATGAAGATACCTTCTTATTGCTCTCATTAATAATCATCAGACATCATTTTAGCCCATATTGGCTGCAATAACATTTCTATTAGCATCACGGTGTAGCAGAGCTGACAATTAAAATAAAAAATAAATCAAACCCAGAACTGAATAAATGTAATTATAGTTCAGAAAAGTGCTTTTATGACTATTTGATTAGTCAACTGAACAGTACTTATCTTTTAAATCTTAAATTTCAGTTAAATGAAATTTCAGTCTTCTTATTACAGTAGTCTCTGAAAAACTAAGATACAGGCAGCAGATGCTTCCAAGAGTTATTTAGTTACCTCAGTACCAATATGCAATACATTACTTGAGAAGCATCAAGTAAAATAGGTTTAATAGTGTTGCAAACCACCAGAACAGAAGAAATTACAGGGGGCATAAAAAAACCCCACCAACCAACCCCACATAGTGCCACACTACACAACCAAAACCCAAAAAAAACACCTACTGAAGATATAAGCAATCAGGCAACTTCAGCTGCTCTCCACTGGACTCCACCCACCTTTCTATGCTTGGAAACTACCATGAAAATCCAACAAGGCATGTGCAAGACAAAATAATGCATTCTTAGCAATACTGCCATAGTCCAGCCCATAAACTACAGGAGCAGGGAACTTCTGGCTCAGCAGATTTTCATGGGATATATAAATAAAGGGCACAGAACTGAGGCCAGTATTTGCCTTGTTTGTAGCAGATACCAACACATTCTACATAAAAACCAACAGCACCTAAAAGGGCCAGGACTGGCTGTTCCAAAGAGGTGAAAATTTATTTATGGGCAAAGAGCAAAAAATTGTGGTGGCTTACCTAGAGCAGCATATGGAACACTGCCAGCCCCAGGCAGCTCGAAGGGATGTGCAAATGTTTGGAAACTTATAAAACAAATATTTGATCAAATATGCATCACTATCAAATTTTCTCCAGGAACATGCAGAATTTTTACTCCCAGTCTTGAATGTCTGATGCTGAGAATTTGTAACTCATTTACACAACAAAACATGCAGAACTATTATTTTCTTTTCCTTTTTTCTAAAAGGAGCAAGGGGAAGGTATTTTGATAAGAATTTCTATATATTCAAGTTTTTCATCCTACACTGAAAACTATTTTAAACTTCTAAACTTCAAGAGTTTAATCTAGGGCTCTAGTCCCCACAGCTGCAGACCACTGCAACCATTATATTCTCATATTTTCGTCTTTTATGCCAAGATACCTTTACTAAAAACACATTTGAAAGTAAATTTCCACTCTACCCCAGGGACAAAAATAAATTCAGTTGTAGAAGCAATTACAGTTTTGTTTTCTGAATAATTACCAGGCAAATAAAAAAATCCAGAACCAGAACACAATTTTTTTTCTGCATTTTCAGGAAGCTAAACTGCAATTCAATATAAATAGATGCTACAATATTATCATAAATAAGTATAATCTGTAGAAAATAAATTTTTAAGATAAATCACTTAAGAAGCCATATTATCCCCCAACTCCCACAGATGTTTCAATGAAAATTGGGTGTTACAACTCCCCTTTCAGCAGCCCTCCTTCATCACAAGACCCAGCAACAAGAGATACTCATTTATCATACAAGTTATTCATCTCATTAAAATGAATCAGTTTTATAATGAAAACTCAAGTAGAAGCAAGTGAATTTCAAAAGGAAGACAGGTATATCCAATCTGAAAACAGTGGATCCACATCTGCCTCTGGGTATGATGTCCTTTAAATTCAGGCATTCTCAGATTAAAACATCAAAGCCACATTTCTACTTTACATACACCACTGCAGATGAGTGACTCATCCTGGGGACTTTAAACACCACTCATGGGACAGATGCCCACTAAAAGTTACACAACCCAGCCTTGGAGGATCTGCTGGTTGGGGGAAGAACTAGAAATGTGTATCCAACTACTAAGTACTATGCAATACTCTTCTTACAGGAGCTCTGCTCTAGAATTGCAAAGGCAGGGCTTCAAAAATTTTTTTCAAGCATCAAAATATAACTTTGGACTTGATCTCACTCAATCAGCCTGGCTCCTTTTCCCTGCCTTTGGGATTCAAGTGCTTACCAGTCCTGGAAATACCAGAATATTCCTTCAGTTGATGAGCTGTAACCAGGCATCCCATTACTATTTCAAAGTTAGGGTCTCTGAGATTGAGGAAGCCTGGACCACGCAGGAAGAGTTTTCTGTGTCTGTTCTACAACCAGCCAACAGCAAATGCTGGGCTCCTGCCTTGAGGGAGTTTTATATCAGGTCAAAAATTAACACAACACCTTGCATATTTTTAAAAGCAAGATATCACTTCTAGACCTGCCTGCCTCCTTAAAACAAACAAACAAACAAACAAACACAACAGGACTTTATTACCCAGACACTTCAAAACCCTGTGATAGCCAGCCAGGCCACCCACTCTCCCCCACATTACAGGTCAGGTCAGAAAAATCTCAGATTGCCAGGTCACAGGAGTCCTCTCCCCAGGACTGAACAACCTGCTGGAAGTTTCAGTTTACAGTATCTCGATTTTACTGAAGTCTCAGTGCTTTGGACAGCAGGGCTGCTACGGAATCACAATGCTGTCCCCTAAACTCCTTTAGCTTCCTTTGAAATTCCAGAGCAGATCTATTTCTCTTGATCCTTAACACACTATTACATCATACTGCTTTTGTTTTCAGAGCTCCAGTACCTTGGTTGCTAAAAACTTTCCAATTTCTTTTGGAAATGTTCAAATTGCCATTAAAAGTCCTGATCCCTCTGTAATAAAAATATGAGTTAGAAATATCCAATACAGTAATTTCTGGACTACTCATGCATGGATTTGAAACATCTCTAGATAATTTGTTTTGTATTCTACTGTTCTCCAGTGTCTTTTAGAGAGAAAAAAAAGGGTTTAGTTTCAATATAGAGAATTTTTTAAATCCTTGTGGCTTTGACTGTTGATTATTTTATAAAGCCACAGAGAACAGTTTACAAGAAACCAAATGGGTAATCATTATTCCCCATCAGCAATGAGCTGTGACTTGTGTAAATTGCATAATAAATTAGGTATTTTGAGATAAATGAATTTACAATAAACAATCATGGACTGAAAAGCTCTACTTCTTGTCTCCAAAGGCACAAGCTCTGGTTAAAATCAGCCACAGGTAGTTAAGTGATTATAAACTGTAAAAATAAATCAACCTGATATAATTGCTCCAAGGAAAAAATTACCAACATATTTAAAATTTCAGCAGTGCACCTTTTCCCATATCCATTTGGCATTATCTAATTACCTTCACATTTCATTTCCATCAGTGATATGACCTGTATTTTCCTTTTATAACTGTCAGGGAGGGGGTTGGAGAGTGGAGTGGAGGACCACAGTGATAAATCAACCTCACCATTAGGACCGAAATGGCTCATCGCTGCAGCTCTAAATCCAGGATTTATAAAGATGTCTAGGCCATATAGCACACTTGTGGACACCATAATAAATTCATGAGCACATTGCCAAGGCAAACCACTTCATTATGTGGCAGGCTGCTAGCCATTAATCTAGCAGAGAGAGATTCCTGGGAAACTGAGACTGCTTGGAAATTTATGCAGGCCTAAAGTTACCCATTTCATTATGGATTTAATCTGCTCTTTCTGCCAGAGTGCATGAAAGGTTTTTACAGTTTAGATCAAGTGCTTGTAACTCCCTATTTTATATTATTTCTTCAACAATAATGTCCTAATTTTCCTCTCAAAAACTATTCAAACTGAATGCCTTCACGCTTGCCTTCCTCTAATATTACACTAAATAAAATATTTATACAATCAATTGACAAAGAGCAATTTTTTTCCCTTAAATGTTCCATTAACATGTAAATTTTCATATGATCTTTATCTCATAGACAAAATGTGCTTAGCAATGCCCACCTTCTTCCAGACAGTTAACCCTTTTGTTGACTGTAAAGAATCCAGATCAAAACAGATTCAGTGGCCTCATTTCTAAAGCCCCTAAAAAGGTCTTGTATTTAAATTATTATTATTCATTGAAAGGAGATGTAGCTCCTAAAGTAATTTGCATGCTTTTTTTGATGTCTCATTCTCTTCTTCTCACACAGCACACAGACATGCATTTTAAGTCCAATTCCAATAAGTAAGGTATTTAAAATTACTATTTTCAACTTTATTAGAGAGTTTAATATAATGTCCCTAATAATGCAGAATATTCTGGGTGACGCAGAAATTCTGCCATAAAAAAATGAGATTAACAAGACAAATTACAAAAATAAAACTTATTTATGATGAACTGAATAATTGCAGATTAACATCTTCTATAAATAAAGACTTCTTCACATTCCAGGTGACTCTGTTAATTTATGCTCTCCATACTTACATCACAAAGTAAAAAATTTAGGCAAAAATGGTTTTAGTGTTTTGATTCTCATAATGACACATAATGGGAAGACCAAAAGCAGAAACTGCAATGAATAATATTTGGGGGGGAAAAACCCAAAAAAAACAAAACACAAAGAAACCCACAAAAAATCAAAAAAAACACCCAAACAAACAAAAAACAAAACCCACCCACCACAGCCTTAACTATTGTTTCCTTTTATGTTCAATATTTGCTGCTGTTATCTCACTAGAACTCCCAGACATGCATTTGTTAAAACACTCTAATGCCTGGATATGGGTCTAAAAGGTTATATTTCTATGTTAGGGTGTTTCTTACTAAATGGCTGAAGTTAATTTAGATGGACAAGTACTCCAGCCTTCAGAACTGATGGCAAACACTCTGCATCCTCATCCTCACTAGTCCTGTGTGAACATGTACACAGGGTGAATAAACCCATCACCAGCTGAGGGCAAACCTATGACTTTAATAACACAAATTTATCTATAATATCCATCTTAAAGATTATTATGGAGTAAGAAAACACACAAGAACATGTCATGTATGTAGCATCTTCCTTTTATTAAAACTCTTCATTTTTCCCTTGTCTTAGATGAGCAAAGTGGCAGCTTGTCTTGCCCACTTCAAACAGTCTGTCCCCAGTCAGGAGCATTGGGTTGTAGGAAATTACATGTCCAGTAATCATCAGGTGTATTTTGGTGATAATTTGTTTTCTCATCTCTCAGATAAGCAAATTTAATAATAAAGCTTCTACCGGCACTGAAGTATCACTCTGGGATCTTTGGAGTAAAACTTACACGTAAATAGGTGTGAGCCACCTATCAAAAACAAAACCCCGAAACCCAAAACAAAACCAAAGGCAACCGTCCTTCTTAACAGATGAAATCTGTATTGCAGAATGCAGTCTGGATCCCATTTTATTTTTTCCATTTTACATGTAATAAAGGGAAACTACCTTTTATATAATTAATTATTCTTCTACCAAAGAGAACACTCAACTTGAAGTACAATCTCCATATCACAGTGTGAAAAAGATTCATGGAACGGATGTTCAGGTTCAATAGCACTTTACATCTCTCTGATTTGCCAAGACATCACAGTCCACCTGAGCCTTCTCACGTGCTAACCTGCGTTTTCCTTTTCCCATTATTTCCCCCAAAACGTTACCTGCTTAGTTCTAACAATGGAGGAGACAACTTCAACATGGGACCCAGCTCTGTTGAACTCTGATATGAAACACATGTGGAATTAAACTGCTTATAAAAATAATATAAATCAGCATGAGTCAATTATTACACAGAGAATTACACACACAGACAGTAAAACATCTTACATATATAGTTAGAGTCAATCTAAAGCAAAGAAACCTTGGAACTGGCTGCACAGACCTTACCTGTGGTCTATTACATTCATAATCCCCAAATCACCACATTGGTGTTTTACAGACTGTTTCAGTTTGGACACATTAGACCTTCGAGAACAGCTGTGACCATCTCCAAACATTCCTAAAGGTACCTTTGATACTGCTGACATATTTTAGGAATGAACAGTAATGACATCTTTCTAAGATAAGAAAATTACTTTTTGCTCTGCGGTCAGATCTTTCTCCGACTAATCAATCTGCCTTGTACCTTGGGAAACAGTTCATATAAGCAACTAGGATGCATCAAACCTGAAGGAAATGACTTCTCAGAACTTCACTGCTGTGAAAACAAAGCTACAATAAACACACATCTCAGCCACACGCAGGAGAATTCCCTCCTGCACACAACTGCTTGGAAAACAAGTTTGTAAACGTTATATTTAGTTCATCTAATGAGTAGTGTATAACTGGATGAAGTAACCCTTCACAAATAGACCATCACATTGAAGACAAAGGTTCTTAAAATATAAGGGAAGATACTTTACCTCTTCAAGAAAAGAAATTACTTTAAAAAAAAAAAAACCCTGAAGCAAAGGAATCACAATTTGCTTAGAAGTCACTTAAGATTATTTCTGGCATCACTGGATACCACATCTTTCTCCACTTCTTTTTTTTTTTTTTTCTCCAAATAGCATTTCCTTTATCAGAACTGGCACTAAGATCCAGATTCTTAAACACTTTGAGGGCCTTGACCCCAGATCCAACCCAAACCCTGGAGCCTCCCAACCAATTTCAGTAAAGGTTGAATGTTTCTCTGAAACACACAGCAAGTCCATCCATCGGACCCCTGAAACACCCACAGCAGGCACAAGTCCTCACGTGTTTCTGTGCTCGTTTGCTGTCACAGATGCCCAGGCCCCCCCAGAACACACCAGTGTGCCTTTACAGCCATGACCTACTGAATCCCCCTGCTCTGGGACTTGTCACACAAAGTAGCAAATGTTTTAGATGTCCTCAGAAACTTGAAGCCCAAGTTAAGCAGAAAGTCTTCATTACAACACTTGTAACTCTTGTCTTCAGCACTGTTATGACTTTGGGACAAAGCTATTACAAAGTCCTGTAACACTGTTCCTGGGATACACCAAGCAAACAAGCAGCTCATTTTCCACACCCAGTTTTTCAAGACTTTTCATGTATCTGGATATACAATAAAAATAAATTTCCACCAGCAAGCTGAACAAAATCCAGGGTTTTAGCTAAATTCAAATGATTTAGGCCAATGCAAATACAGGAAACATAATACAGTTTAACAGTGCAAAAGCATATAAAACTTACAAAATGTTTCTGGAGGCAATGATCCATGCTGAAATGCCAAAAATAATATATCCAATAATACACTCACAATTTCTTAATGTAAGCACAACCCACATTTGTGTGTCTTAAATGGTATCACCAGCACTGCCTATGCCAAGTACAGAGGAGCTCAGTAAGATCCTCTAATGTATGACACATCATGAATTCCATCTGACTAAAGTGAAGTGCTTGGCAAAAAGTTATGCTCTAATACAGCCAACTCAATAAAATTCATGGTCCCAGATAGCCAGGATCCTCAGTAATTCCTCAGTCTTACAACCTGAGAACATGCCTGTCACAACCAGGCTGCTGCCAGTGTATTGAGACCAATTAAACGGAGGGCCAGGACTCTTTCAAGTCCCTGGCAACTCAAAGGACTCAAATTAAGGGATGGTATAATTATTTTAACGTGTTTGCTTGTGCCCACCTCATTCCTGGCTTGTCTGTTGGCTGTCACCCTCTGCCTAGAGCATGCTGGGCAGTGATGGGTGCCGTGAGAGCAGCCCTGGTGGGCGCAGCGGCGCTCGGTGCTGCTCGGCACGCTGAGAGGGCTCGCAGAGAACGGCTCAGAGCAGCGCTGTGTCCTTCCAACCAATGCTTTATGGAGGGAGGCTGGAAAATCTCTGACAGACTGAGGTGGCCTGAATCATGAGCCCAGTGGTTTTGAGGGTTGTGGGTTTTGGCTGAGGACTCAGCAGGGCTGCGTGCTCAAACCCATGTAGAACCTGCATGCAAAACACGAGCTCAGTTAGTACGGATTGGTACCATTAGCTCCTTTGTCAAATATCGAATTCCAATAAGAACTGCGGCCAAAAGAATTGCAAAAAAACACAGACTTTTTAAAGAAATAAGCAAAGTCAACTTAAAGCAACTTTCTGACAGCATCATCTTAATTGCAGTTATCCCATCTAAACTGCTCCAGACAAACAAAAAGCTATTTATAGAGATTTACTACGCAAAAAAAATATCAACTATGAAGTGATAAAGTTTCCCTTTCCAGAAGCCCTATCATCTGGCAAGAAGTGACTGAGCAGCTCCACAAAGAAGGCACCTCAGGCACTGCTCGCTTAGTTTGCACAAACTTTGGTGGAAAGAAAGAAGGAAAAAAAAACAACAAAAAAAACAAAAAGAAAACAAACAAACAAAAAAAACCCCACAAATAAAAGATGATAAGAGCTCCAAGGTGAAAGCTGCCAACTCTTTCTTACCAGGGGGTAGAAAACCATCCGAGTTTAAATACTTCATGTTCACTGAGAGCTATGCCTTTAAACTGTTGGCAGCACTGGCGCTTCAGGTTGTGAAGTTAAACTGCCCTGGCACTGCCAGAGCTCAGCAGCAGCGACTGCCAACCTCTCAGTCCCTGAGCAGGCTGGTGAAGCCCGGAGCACACGGACACCACCGCCACCAGGAGCACCAGGATGCTACAGAGATGTGGTAATAAAGCTACAAAGGAGGATTTCTCCCATAATTTTAGGTAAATCCTGGAACAGAAGAAACAACGGCGCATATGAAATAGATGTATGTAATGTGAATGAACAGCATTACTGAGTGCAAAGTTTCCATGCCAAAGGAATTTGAAATGTGCAGCAGATTCGTAGCTGCTGCAAAACAGCTTGATGCCACAACTGCTACTCATGTTGCAATGAGGGCAGAACCTTGGAGTAATCAACAAATTAGCCCTGGGGTAATTCTCCATGAACTTCACAGGGGGGGAAGATAAAGTCATAAAATAATTACTGCCTCCATCAGCATAAAAATACATGCAGAAACAAAGTTCTATGAAGTGAACAACTAAAATTTTAACATATTTATAGTATTAATTATAGAAAACATACTTCCCCTTTTATTCTCTAACCTAAGGTTTGAAAAAGTCTTATGTCTTGCCATAGTCAGACTTATTTTATGTCTTATCAATGAGGCAATAAGGCTACCAAAAGTATTCATATATATGGTAGATCACAGATCCAGCTCACAAGAGTAATTCTTAAACTTACTGGAGCACCAGTGGGAATCTCTTATTAGCCATAGCATAAAATTATTAGCTTTATCCTTGCAATACCCTGGAAAATTTTTCCATAGAAGTTCAAGCCTTTATTATGAACCTTTTTTGGGGCAGAAAAGGCTTTTGAATTCATCCTGGTACTGCTTTTCTAACAAAAGCCCTGAAATTTCCTAAACTATACAGGAAAAACTGCCATGGTTCACCAGGCCACAAACAGTCATAACTCTTTCAATCAAACACACCAAACACTAAAAGCACAATCTGTGGATTTTGTCTTTTGTTACTAAATCTCATTCTCCTTGACTGGAAAGAGACTGACCCCCCTCTGCCCCCAACGCTCTCCCATTCCCCCTGAGCTTTTCCAGGGTTCCCCACTCTGTGCTGGACTGGAATGCCAAGGATGGTGTAATGGCTGCGTTCTCCTTTCCAAGGCCGCGGTGCCAGGAGCTAACGATATGTGAAATGTTCCATCCCTGCAGGTTTTCCTGCTCAAACATTTTCTAAATAAATAAATAATTAAAAACAACAGCGTGTGCCACATTCGAGCCCTGAATTCCCGGAGCAGCTCAGGTCCTTAAACTGAATAATTTGCCTCAGCTTGCGTATTGCAAAACCCATTCAGCAAAAGATTATGGGCCTTTAAGTGCCATCCAGGCCTGAAATATGACTCTAGGGCTTTAGGATGTCAGAATTGAGAATTGCTAGTGAATATTCTGTTCTGGCAACACTAAAACTACAGTTATTTAGCAATATGGGAGCAGGCAAATGGGGGCAGGGGAGAGAAGGAACTTGACAGAAAGGAAAGACTGTAACTTAGCAGAAACAGAGGTGCAGTTTTCATATGTGGCCACATTAATTCTTTATGGAATAAAATGCATTTGTGAATCAAAAAGCGGATGTAGATTTATATTCCCACTTAAATCTGCCAAAAGCAAGTAAATGAATACTGAGAGCTCATTTTAGTTCAGGAAACAATTTATGAGGACACGTAGGTGGGTGCAGGTACTCTACACGAGCAGTCTCAAGGGGAATTAGCAGCTGCTTCTGCTCCTCATAAGAAAGAATAAACAGACCAAACTGAAAATTAGCAACACCTCATTAAATGTAAAGCCATCCACATATAAAGCAGCTAGGACTCAAAATCCTTAAAAAATTCAAAAGGTGCAGTGTAACGTGAAAGCCAAAGGAGCTTTTGTCATCCCATCACAAATTATTTAGGCTTAGATTGCGGCATCTAGCCAAAGCTCAGAGATGGAGCAGTTGTGAGCCACTTTCCCTGGTAAAAGTTGCCTTCTGACCTCAGTTTTTTTAGCCCTCTTCAGCACTTCAAAACCTTCATCTCACATTCCTCCCTGGTGCAAGTTTACATCTGTACTGAGGAGAATCTGTCCCATGCACTGTGTCCAACAATTACTCAGGGATTATTAGTTACTCCAGCTATTTCCAAGAAAGCCTGGATGCTCCAGCAATGCCTTTGGTGCTCCTCCTGTAACTGCTCCTCACTGGAACTCAGCTCAGGCCCCATAAATGCATCTATTTCCTAGCACAAACCAATTTCCATGAGTGTTGCATGTAAAAATGAAATTTTTGTACCAAGAAGTCTGTGAGTAGCTGCAACTTCTGCTCTTCTATCATTACCTCATCTTCTCTCTGCTTTCCAACACACTAAGTTGGGCATAATCACAGACAAGCTCTGTGGAGTCATGATTATTTGCTCAAGAGACATACAGCAACAGCATCAGCACATGTGCAGGGGGGATGGCATGGAGCCTGAGCTTCTGCTCGGGTTCCTTTCCCTCACTTTTCAGATTAAACAAAGGTTTGGTTTGGAAGGGCTCTTTAAAAGTCAGATTGTCCAGTCCCCTTGCAATGAGGACATCTTCAACTGGTCCAAGTTGCTCAGAGCCCTGTCAAACCTGGCCTTGAATGTTTCCAGGGATGAGGAATACACCATATGGGAAAGCTAGCCAGTGTTTTTATTGTTCTCATTGTAAAAATTTTCTTCCTCATATCCAATCTGAAAAAGCTCTTTTAGTTTAAAACTTTTGTCTCGTCCTGTCACAACCAGCCCTGCTAAAACACCTGTCCCCTTCTCTCTCATAACTCCCCTTTATGGAAGTTTTATCTTTTATCTTTAAACTATTTCAGGCACCAGATCAAAGTCTCCATAGAAGAGTGGGCAGTCTTCATTCCCATTGTGGAGTCTCCAACCTAATGGATAATCATATGTGTGACTTCCAGCAACCTTTAAACACACACTCTATCAGACCTTTCAGAGATGTTCTGGTTTGGGCATGCAAACTAAAACTTGGATTAGTGTCAGGTTTGTAGCTCCAGATCCCCTAAAGCTGTGCTGGGGTTTGTTTGTTTGTTTTTTAATTCAAATCACAATGTTTTCATCCCACAGGAGATTAAGTGCTGATCACCCATTTCAGAGTTACATATGACTACCAAGACCATATATTTGTCTTACAAAACACCAACCCTTCTTAAACCCTTGTCAGAACAGGTCTCTGGTCTGATAGAGCTCTTCCAGTAAATTGTTTTCTAAGGACAAGCTCTGATCTCTGGTTAGTGCCAGAGGAAAGTCATACCAGGTAAATCATCTCTGGAACTGTGGCATCTAGATTTTCCTTGGAAAACCAATATTCAATCTCTCTGCTTAGTTTTGGATTGAAATTATAATACAAGTGGCTCTTGATCTACTCACAATTAATGGACTTAGGAAAGACTGAAATACAGCTATCAAGAAAAACTGACAGAAAGTACACTAGGGTTTAAATCTGATATTAAATTAATCTTCATAAGAAAGAGAGCTAGTAACTTAATTTTATATGCTTATAAACAGGAAAATCACTACATTGGCTCAGTTCTGACTGCATATTAAGTTGAATGAGTAAAGAAAAATCTTCTACTCAACTTTCCTGTGATTTTGAGTTTTCTTTTAACTCACTCCAACAGGCTTTTGAGGAGGTTGGGCTTTTAACATTATTTCCTGACACTCATTCATCAAAGAAGTTAATAACCCATAAGAGGCATCAAGGAGAAGGTGCATCTTACAACCTGTGAGTCATTAGCAGCATTAGCAGCACCCTGAGGTGACAGAGAAAGCTAAAGTAGTGTCAGCTCTCTTATGGAGCAGTTTCAAGACAGGCGAGTGAAACGTCCTCAAGTGTGACAAGAGTAGGAATTTGCTTACAGCCTATGAAGAAAGCTGGTGGCTCACACTGGGGCAAAAGCCTCTGTAGCCTAAATGCATCTCCACTACATAAATTCATGCTATATTAACAGCAGGCATCTAAACAGACATGATAAGAAATAATGTAAAACCATCCCTTACATAAAAAATATATAAAAAAAATTTTACCTCTGCCTCTGTAATTTAACAGCAAATATTTCAGTTTAAGGAAATAGTAATAGATATTCAGGGTTTGAGTTTCCAAATATTTAGAGCTATAACTTTACTGAGCCTTATGGTTAATGTGCCTGAAGTCATCTATTGTATGCTAATACACTCAGCTGCCCAAGTGTTTGCAGGATGAGATGTTTTACTCATTACATGCATAAATATGAAGCCAGCAGGGACCATTACAGTCTGGGCTGACCTCCTGCATAAAACAGACCATCAAATTCCAAATGTAATATAATTAGGGTTCTCAAGTCTAACTGATAACAGCAGCAAATGCCCCACGGAGACTTTAAAAATGTGTCAGGCAAATTTACACATTGAAGGAATGCTTTGATGTATGTCACTGAAACATCACCAGAGCTAAGCTCATTCATGTCCAGAAGATCCTGGGTTTTTTTATTATTATTTTTAAAAAGCTATTCCTGACAGTATTCCTGCTTCAGGGAGAGCTACAAGGACTCTTTATTGCTCTTGTCTTTTCTTAATATTTTTTAAGCCCCTCTCCAGGCAATAGCCTAAGATATTTTTCTGGTTTTGTTATTTACTTGCCTGAAATGACTGTGAATATGGTGCCCGAGGCTTCCTCAGGCTCTCCAAGGACAGAAACTGACACAGCATTTTTTTATTTTTAACCCTCACAATATCAATAGCCTCAATTATGTTTTGTTTTTCCCTCCTTTTTAATTACTTTTAGCTAAACAGGCTTGGAAAAAAGCTCTTCAATTAACCCTTACTTACTAAGATATTTCAATTTTTATTAGTATTTAAACCATTGAATCACTTAATGTCATCACCCAAATTGGCTGTGCTACATTTTTCTCCCCAGTGGAAAAATTATTCCTGGATAATCATTAGTGTCATCAAATTACAATTCCACAGAGAGCCAGATCATGTGAATATGCCAATGAACATATAATAGTAAAAGAGGAATGGCAAGTTGCCCTGGACTTCCCGGGGCTTGAGTTTATCTGTTTTGGTCTATTTGCATGTTTTGAGGCTTTTTGGTAATACTTTGTGGTTAGTTACAGGAAAGTTGAACTTCTTTCAGGAATCAATAACAGAGAAAAAAGGTCCAACTCTTTTGGTACCAGCTTATTCTTCCACAGTGAAACTACTGACATGGAATTGTGAATAACAGTAATCTTCAGCCATTTTCTAGCAGGGGCCAGACCACAGCCTGAGCTCAGCCTAAACCCATATCCTGCTTTCAGTGAACAGGTACTGAAAACCATTTCTTAGGGTAATCCTCAATTTGTGTAATACTGAGTGGAAAGTGTGATATTTAAGTAACATATGCAATAGCACCATGAGCCACCACACACGTGATATTTCCCTGTGGAGGCACTGATGCTTTGGGCAAGAATGTGGAAACTGGTACAGAGAGTTGAAAGCAGCAAAGCCATGTGAATTATATTAGTTCCCATCCATTAAATATTTATGAACATGGGCTGATATTCATTAATTTGGCACAGATCAAGGTAGCCTGAATGACTAGCTCTGGATTTCTAGCCAAACAATTCCTACAGTTAAACATTTTCCTAAATGTGACGTGATTTATTTAAAGAGATGTTTTCAAAATGATCAAGTTACTGAGACTTTATGTATCACATTGCAGCTTTAAAAACTTGTTGCCCTCCCTTTTCCCCTCCAAATTTGCCCTGGTTATGAACTCTCAGTGCTGTGGTTTATAGTGGCACGGCTGGGACACGGCTTCAATCAGGCTACAGTGGTGCTGTCAGGTGCTGCAGCCAATTACCTAAAATGTAAATGTTTTAAGAAAGGCAGCACCTTTTGTCAGGACCAAAATGATTTCCAGCCTCCGGTTCATTGTTTCAGTACCAGAAGTGCATAACTCAAAAACATTAAACATACAGTAAAACCATCACATGTTGATTTACACATATATATTGACTAATGCTATCAGTGGACTATTTACGTTAATCAATATTAAAAGATGCTACCAGTGATTTAAGTGTTGAGTTGTCTCAAAGTAGTCAATAAATGTTTGCATTCATAATCATAAGCTTATATATTAGTTGTTCATTTTCCCCACCCAGACAAACAAATTTGGTAGCAACATTTTGCTACCAAAACATCATCTCATCTCCATTTATATTTGAGAGTCCATTTCTCAAACTAATGACAAAAATATTTTATAATCCACATGTACAGTCACCTGCACCAGTTCCACATACAAAATCCTCTTTGGGGAATTATCACTAAGGGATAGAACTAGTTTCTGTGTGCTAATAATGAAGAAATGTAGAACATGCAACAAGTTGTGTCTAAGAAAAGTTCCTTTCCTGACATTCAATGAGAGGGGATTTCTCTGTTACCCACTAACTCATCCCATCCCCAAACCCACTGCAATAAGCTGCAACTCCAAAGCTGCAGTAATTAATTTCAAGCTCACCTTTTACCTTCCTTCATGTCAAACTCCTTGTAATTCAAGTCTTCATTCTACTCAGCTTCAATTCACTACAATTACATTATATTCCTATTTCTGTAATGCTGTTTTTCCCTTCATCATAAGTGTTATCTGAGCCACCAGTCATGATATTATTTGATACACTTTGCAAGAGAAGGAGCAGATTTATTTTTATGTGGGTTGTACCATCTGTCAGCAAAAGTATCTTTTAATTGTAAATCCAAACACAACTTGCACTTTGCAGACTCATTTGCTGCACTGGACTGTTACAGACAGCTGCACTGGAAAGTTACAGACAGCTTGGACATGCATAGAAAACTAATTTTCCTTTTACACAAGTTCACTCAAGTCAGACATGAATAAAACAGGCCACTTCCCTTAAAGAAAATGTTGTTTCTTCCACTGATAACAAGCACAGAGATTAATAACATACTTACTTCATGCCTAATTTTTAAGCACCTTGAATCCTACTACTCCCACAGATTTTCCCATGAAAAGTTATTTTGGTCATGTAGCAACAAAATATTCCCAAATACTCTGCAGCTCTATGCTTCACACACTCCCTTCACAGGCCAGCACTGGCCCGTGACTCGTGCCATGAGGCTGAGGCTTCTCACTGGAGTTTCATGGCCTTGGCAACTGCCCTGCTTTAGAAGAGCTGTGAAACTTAAGCCTCTTTTCTGTGTCTTCTCACCAACTCAGCCATGTTGCTGATAATTCTTGATGCTTCGTTTTTACCAGATTTCAGGCTCTCAACCTGAGACGATCCCAGGTGCTACCAGTGCTGTGCCAGTACTCAAGGAAAAGCCCAAGGAACACTTAATGTCCCAGTGTTATGCCCAGGGTGTCATCTTGAAATCATGGTCCCTCCTGGAGCTTTAACCAGAGAGGTTTAACATGAGAAGTCACTGCTTCTGAAAGCATTCATTCCATGGACCTGGGAGCCTTGTGACAAGACTCAGCCAGGAAGCCGAAGTAAAACCATCCGGATCATAAAACCTTTTTCTTTTGTTTTGTTTTAGGTGTGTGCATCAAAGTGACACAATATCACATTTCATATAACACATGCCACACAGTGATCCATGTGTGAGCTCACTTCGAAACTGGGGAAACAACAATTTGAATGCACATTTTGTTTGTGGGGGTTTTTTTGCTTTGGTTTTTTGTTGCTGTTGTTTCTGACGGGCCAGAGACAGTTTCCATACTCTATCAGTCTTAAATTGCAGAGGTGATTTCCTCCTCAAATTTTTTCCTCCTTGCCCTACTTTTTCATCCAAAAGATGCAGTTTTTTGTGACCTCAAAAATGGCTCAGTTCCTCAGCCTCCTGCCCCGGGTCACAGAACAGTCTGAACTGCAGCAGAAGCAGGCTGAGGATGAGGGCAAGTGCACAAAGCTCTTCTATAACTGGAGCTCCTGGAAGCAGCAAGGACACAGGCATGAGCAGTGGTTTGGGGAACTGCCCCCTTCAGCTTCTTAATCTACTTTGACAAAGCTCCCTATTTCCCCTTGATTTAAGGGCCTGTTACACACAGTAGCTCTCAGATACATTAGCCTGCAAGCGAGGGTATAGAGGATTGATAAATCACGAAAAATGGATTTCACAAGGGATAATTCACATGGGCAGGGGAAGCACGTCCCTTGTGTGTCCTGAGGAGAATACAAAGGGAATGCTTCATAAATCTTCAGAACGTCTAACTTCAACTGATTTTACAACTGTAAAATGGAAAATATTTATACAAAATAGAATTAACTCCTGCAAAAGTAATATTTACCTATTTATAAATTAAACTATCCTTTCACTTCACACCACATTACTTGCAAACAAAAACAGTTTCCTGCTCAATTACCATGCAGAGGCAGTTCCTGAAAATATTGTGTATTTTTTACAGACAGAAGTTGTGTATATCATATAGCATAAGCAGCAACAAAAGTATTCTAGCCAAAACCTTAGCAAGACCCTCAGCTTAGCTTTGGTAGAGAAAATTGTATTGTTACAGTCTTTAAAAAGTAAACTTCAGTCAGATCTCATGAGTTGCCAGAGACTTACCACTTGAATATCCTTGGATCTCTGCTCATTTTTGAGCTGAAAGCAAAAAAAATCATCCAGATCTATCAAAGGAAAACGCATAAAGAACCAAATTGCAGTTTAATTGGATGGCAATGCTAGATATTTGGCAACACATCAACAAATCTGAGGTCTGAATCTTCAACATCTATACACATCATGAAATCATTCTGCCAGTGGTACAGAGTGAAAAGTGGCTATAAAATGCTCCCATATCACAAAGGTAATAGCTCACAGCACAGCAGGTATTAAATCCAGTATTAACTACTTATTGCACAGAGGGGAATGGGCTAAAAATACTTTTTAAAGAGGAACAGCAAGTTCCAATCCCTTTATTTGGGCTTGCCTAGAATTAAGATTGGAAAGACAACCAGGAAGGAATGGGCCAAGGAACTGAGCTTACTCTGATCAGGCTCAAGCCACATGCTTGTGATTAGACATTGGAAATAATCCTTTTTGACCCCAGTAAAGCTACGCCATGTGTGAATCTTTGGGGCTAGGCTGCAATCTGCTAGCTGGCTTGCTTATTTTCATTCCTGGAGACGTGGGAGTGGGAACTAGAAGACTTGGAAAGGACAATCACAATTCTCAATAGCCAAGAGGTCTGCTCTGTTGTTCTCAGTTGCCATAATTGCCGTGGAAACATCCTGGGTAAATAAGAGTCAGATCCACAGCAATTGGCCTGCAGTGAGGTTATGAAGCCCATGGCAGGCTCTGGAGCACCAAGCACAGCTTTACTGGTGCACTGCTGAGCCAGGGGATGTGGCTGCAGTTGCACACACTCTCTTCTGTTTCTGCTTTAAGACAAATTAAGGCAACATTTGGTCCAGATATCAGGTAGGGAGTCAAATTAGGAGAGATGGATTTGTTCTCTAGACAGAAGACCTCTTAATACAAAATAATATATGTGCACCCATTTGTAACAGGTGTTTAATCTGTGACAGCTTTTCTGGCCAGTGGAAATTCTATAGCATTCTTGCTTCCTTGTCACCGTTATAATATTTTTAAATGCTGTTTTTCTTTCCCCCATTAAAAGGAAAACATTTCTCAGAAGCAGTAGTGGGCTGTTAGGGCAATAAAACAAGTTTGCACAGCCCTGTAACACGTTGAGCCACAAGACATGACACAGTGTGTTTTATGGGGCAATTAATACTTGCCTTGGGAGCACTGTGAGGTATGAAGCCCTGTCAAACTCACCCTGGTATATCTGAATGCAAGTTGTAAAGCTGCATTTTGCTTCTTGAAAAATAAATATGGAATCAGCTCTCTGTTTTTTAACTTGCCCCAACTAAAGAATGGAACCTTTTCTCCAGGAGCCAAGCTCAGAGCAGAGGAACATCAGGAAGGAACACTAACAGCAGAAGACACCAATTTCTAACCTACATTTACATTCTATGGTCTTGATTTATGGGTTAACATTGCTGCATTTCCCAATACACCCTCACTTCACTAACATCTGTTATGGGTCCTGTTCCACAGTTTGCTCCGCAGTCTTACAGATATTCCTCAGAGCATTTCCTATGTGCATCCCAGTGCCAGCGTTTACCATACAAGCACAGGGTTGTCACATTATCTGCAGTGGTTGCAGCCCTGTTAAAATGGTTGGCCTTGGTGCACATTTGTATTTTATAGTCCTTAGTTGAACATTGGCTTGAGTTGTTGCAGGGTTTGGGGAGGCAGTTGCAGTTTGGCAGGGGGCAACCCCAGAGAGTCTCCCTTCTCCCTGTGAGAGGGAGCCAGGCTGTCAGATTTATAAAGCACTTCAAGTCACAGTGTGCACAGGCACAGCAGACTTTTCACAACTGTTTCAAGTTTCCAGCAACAGCCTGACTCCCACTGTGCTGCACAGCACCAGCCCTTACACCTCCTGTGGTACTTTGGGACAGCCCAGCAGGGCTAAAGAGACCTGGAACCACTGCAGCAAGCATCACCCCCATTCCACTGCTGAAATTCATGAAATACAAGGGGATGCAAGAAGTTGAATGAGAAGTTGAATAAGAAGTGTTGCTATGCACAGATGCACTCTGAAAGCCCAGCCATGCAGGGCAACATTCACAAGTTAAAAGCTCACTGAAACAAAAAATAAATATCAAAATGCAAGACTGAAGTTGCAGCAGAGTACTCCCAGGCAAAGCACAAGAAATTTATTCCTCACGGGAAGTATCGAACTGGGAATGAAAAACAAGAATGGAGATCTAAAACTCCCAAACTCACAAGGGATGTCCAGTCTCCTCAGGGCCAGATCCTCAACTCCTGTAAATCAGCACTGCCTATGAAGTTGATTACTGTATTAAAACCAAGGCCCTGGGCTTTCACACGTCCCATCAGGATCCTCACATGCCAGTGTTCTGACAATTAAACCTTTAGAGTTGTGAAAAAACACAGTTTACTCTGGAATGCCATACAGAGTTATTTGCTAGTGTTGTTGTTTGAGATGAAAAATGGCTTTTTCATGGGTGGATGCTTTGGTGATTTGGTTTTTTGTTAAAAAAAAAGAACTCTTTAAAGACAAAGTTCTTATAAAAGCATTAGAAACAAATGCCAGAAAAAACAGCCTTAATACGAGGAAACAAGCAATATTTTGCCGCCAACTACTTATTAAACACAAATATTTTTTCATCTGAGGATTATTTGATGGGTATGGTGGAGAATGCGAAAAACTTTAGAGCACTAATTGTAGTCTGAATTTTAAGTTTGGCAAGTAAAGAATTAGGTATTACCTACATGATTCACTACTGCTTTTAAGTAATGACCACACAAAGCACCTCCAACCCAGCTGCAAAGACTGAAACATGATCAAAAAATTTTGAAAAACAAACTCCCTCTAATCTCACGTACAACTTAAAATGTGACTATTTTGAATGTTTTTTTTCACTATTATTATCCAGAGAAAGAGAGGACTATGTACTAGTACATTTCTACCAAACTTTCATCAATGTCCAAGAACTTTCCTTTATAAAAAATATTAAGGAGAAATATTACAGTAGCACACATAGAACCTCTGCTGAAGCAGGACTTTGTTCTAGGCTCTATCCATGTTCATTTTGTAAATAGAATCCAGAAAATTATTCATGCACAATAATAGGATTTAAGGTGGCAGACTGGGGACCAACCGAAACCAGATCTGTAACACCAGTTTACCTTCCTGAGCCCCAGATCCCTCTGTCTTGAGATCAAGAGCAGCACTTCTCCCCAAAGAGGTCCCAGATCTGCTCATGATCACTGCTTGGATTGTAACAAGTGAGACACTACTGGCAATAGCAAGGTTACAAAGACAGTGCAAGTTTCCAGATAGAGGTATTTGTCTCCATTAGCCTGCCACCACTGCTCACTAATCACAGTCACATTAAATAGATGTCAAGGAATATCAATTCCTTTGATTTCTGAGGGCAAATTAAACCAAAATGTAGGCATAACAATTCCAGTACTTTTCCACAGCAGGTTAGCATCTACATTCCTCCTGCATCTCATTAGACATTTTCACACATACTGGAGATGACACACTGTGTACTAAGGAGGTCAAAAACCTAAAGAAAACTGTCCAAGGATATTGAAAACACTAGAAGCATTTGACATAATTTATTGCACTAAAGAACTGGGGAACAGGAAAAGGTTGATGTAATAATAACATTAGCAGGAACTATAGCCCATGCAAGCCAGTGCTAAATAAAGTGCCAATCAATAGCTCTTTTATTAGTAGGTACAATCAATGTACAGCAGGCAAGCCTGGCCAATTAAGCTTATCGACTGACCAAAGAGTAGCAGGAAGCATTCTTTCCTCAGTTTTGTTTTTCTTTCTGTAAGTGAGAAATGAGCTGCAGTTTTATCACTGGATTCCCACCAAGGCATCTCCAGGAGTTCCTGTAGAGTGGAAACACTGACAAAAAGCAGGCTTGAGCTATCTTGGTATCCTTTAACCCAGGGTCAGCCACAAGAACCAAAATATTCAAGGGTCACTTACAAAGTAACTTTTTTTCCTAGTGACTGTATGAAGTTAAAATGTTGTTCTTCTAGATGAAGGGGAGAGAACTGGTAAAGGAAGAAAGCATAGTCCCTTAGCAATGCTTAACCATTAACAGTCCTGTAAGACCTTAGGAAATTAAGCCTATTTGTTTCTAATTCCCACATGCACAGCCTGAACTTCATAAACCTCCCAGTGTGAAGCAATGCCTGTATCTTTCTTAGAAGAAAAAGAAAAAGCCAAAACTAAAGCTCCACTAAAAATTATACAGAATTTAAAGTCTCACTCTGTAATGGCTGCTGAAAGTAAGAGGAGCTTTAATATTCAACTGTGACTAACTGTGCAGATGCAAATAGGATATTTTTATTCACAATACCCCACTCTCCCTCGCTGCTCTGATCCCCCTTCCTTCATTATCTCATTCAAAAGGAAAAAGTTAGAAGACCAGATAAGATGTGGGTTCTCAGCATGATCAAATAAACACTGTGTGGTGGTCACAGGGAAAGAAAACACATTGTAGGAACGAGTGGTAAAGATTGCATTTTGCAAAGAATCACACACAAAATTAGCAGCCCAGATGCCGATTTCCCATTGATGTCAGACAGGATTTCTGCAGCCTGGCTTCTCAGAAGGAGGAGTGCTGCATCCATCCCTGCAGTCAGTCAGGCCAGCTCTATCTGCCCCTTTAACTTATCCTTGGAATTCAGAGAATACAGCAGAGTTCATCAGGTTTATATCCCTTAGGTCTGGTGCTCTTAGAGCTTTACAGGTATTTGACACCTCAAAAAAAGTCAGGGGAAGAGGAGAGAGATTCTCAGCATGTTTGACTACAGGACAGGCCGGTTTTCAGCTTCCTATCAGACAGTTCCCCAGCTGTATCTAATTCAGAAAATATTTCAGTAATCAGCAGAAGACACCTTTAGCATCAGTCAGACAATAAATTCCTAAAGCTACAGGCAAGCATCTCACTTCTTATATTTACACTGTTTGCCATTTTCTTCTACTTGAATATGAAAAGTTAACTTAGAAGATAAAAAAACACCAAATAGAAAAATTTTGCATCATATCTAAATGACATAAGGTTCAGTCTTTCCTGCTGCAACTCAAAACCAGGTCTGACTGCATGGACTCTAACTCCACTGTGTCTTGCCTGACCCTACTTTTAGCACCATGGCCTCAGCTGAAATTCACCATCAGTCACACATGCACAAGTTGCTTTTATTCACTAGTCAAAAATCAACTTAACACAGTAACTCATTTACTTGCAGTTTTCCTTGCCTGCATTTGTGAGACATTAAATACTGTAACTCCTGGCCCACTATATTATGACAGTTTAGGCTGAAAAACAAGGCAATGAACAAATGGAAGGATAAAAATGCAAAGCAGACATTTCCATTTGGCTTTTTACATGACAGTTTGTAAGAGTTTACAGAAGACAAGAAGCTTAACAAGGAGCAAGACAAGGAGCTTAACCTGGACAACACTAACAACCTTGAGGAACAGTATAAAGTAACCCAATTTTTAAAAAGTGTTTCAGTCAAGCCATCTGGCATAGCTTTACAGGAGCTCAGGAGGTTGCAGAGCTTCTAAAAAAGTCAGTCCTTCAAAAAGCTGCGAGAGGAAAATGCTTCTCAGTCTGGTTTATTCACTTCCTATTGGTGAATTCCTATTTTGTCCAAAAGAAATTTTTGCCCAGGATTTTCCAATTTTGTCCAGAATCCCTTTCTTGGATCAGATCTGGCTGCCAGTCTCAGAAAGACATGAAGGTGCCTTTTGGATAAAGGTGGTTTGCTCTCTCATGTCCCTAAGCAGTCGTACATCAGACATATACATTCTGTAGCAAAATATAAAGAGAATTAACGACCTGGGGTCACTGCTTTACATCAAGCACAGGCCACTTCCAGGGGAAAGCATGCAATGCCTATCCACCACATTTCTCCAGCAGAGCTTTACTTCAGCCCTGTGCTGTGCATAACTATCACAGTAAGAAACTACTCCAGGTATAGACAAACACCTCTGGAACGTCATAGGCATGTGGGGCAGTCAGTCCCAAGATTTACTCACCTTTCAGAGTTGCTCAGTGCCTCTCTCTGCACACCCATCACCTCTCTCAAGGGAGACATGTAGCAAGGTCAGTTCATGGCTTGGTCTGTCACTGCTGGTCACTCCTGTCCCCAGGGGACAGGCTCATCCCTTCACAAGTGGCTCTGTAATGCAAAAGTATACATTCTTAGCTTGGGTTGACAGAATTAACTGGGCTAAATATCAGGCCAAAAGTATTTCTCAGAATAAAGCTTGCCATGAGCTGCATGTGGGACTTCTGTCTTCAAGGTTTTGTAAAGCCAAAGCCTTACCCTGGAGTACTGGTATTCTTCTGAGAATTAAAGGCCAAGAGATCTCAACTCAAAGCACCAGAACTTTCACCATGATGCTTCCCTATAATTCTTAGGTCAGACAGGGCTCTCACACATTTGCATCTTCTTTTTCTTGTAGTTTAATTACTCCAGCCTAAACCTTATGCCTGACTGAAGGAGCTAACCTTGTGACAGATTGGGTAAAGTCAGATTTGCTAACAAATACAAGAAAAAACTCATTATGAAAGAGCACTTCAGGATTTGGGCTGTTTTTTTCTGAATTCATGAGAGGGCCCTCAAATGTACCCCACATCATGGAAATCTAGAACTCCTTCCTGGATATCCATTCAGAAATATGCCCTTTTGTCAGAAATAACTTGTTCCAAGATGCAGGACGACACACTCAACACACCATCAGTGAGTCTGTAAAGATACAGCTGGCCACATGCTACAAAACATCACTCAGTTGTTCAGCAAAATCCTTGCTCAAATTCCCTTTGTGAATCCATTTCAGTGAATTAAAAAAAAAAACCAACAAAAACCACAAAGACACAAACATACAACCAGAGATCTTCAAGAAACAAGATCTTCACAGGAAGGCACTTCTGTGAGTGTGGAAGGTGGAGCCTCAAAGCTCATCATTCTTCCTCCTCCTGTTTTACGTGCTCTGTGTCTCTTCCACTGTTATGTTCCCTTCTGAACTGCACAACAGATGGGAGCAGTTGGTTTTTAAAGGGTTTTTATTTTCTGATTTCAATTTTTCATGTGTCTTTTGAATTTGGCACAATACCATTCTCTAGTGAAGAGAAGACATTGTGTTAAGCTTAATTATCAAAGGCTGAAACCCAGCAAGCAATCAATCATTTAGTGACATGCTCATGCTTTCACTGATTTGAAAAAATATTTTTTTGTGGCTATTGAAAAAAGAAAAACTGTCAGAGACAAAAACAGAATCACTCACTTTGCAGCATATCAAAATATCAAAACTGTAGGGAGATGAGTGAAGAATGTTCATTTGTTTTTTCTGAAACTAAATCCAACTCTTTTTGGCATGTGAGCCCGGAAGTTGTGTAAGATGTGTTTTAGTGTAAACACGATCTTTCTGTCGAGGTTTGCCTTATAATTCAGACTGAACAGTCACTAAACTTGTTCCTAAATGACTTTTCTAAAGAGTCAAGGTTGCTTTGTTCTTTAATTTTCTTTAGTCTTTCCAACACCTCCCCCCCCCTTTTTTTTTTTTTTTACTGCCAGATAAGTGCTCTGGCAGCTGCATTCCTGGGGAACACTGACATCCAGTGGAGAGCTGGGGTCATCCCCAGAGCCCACGCAGTGGCCCCCAAGTCAGCAGCTCCCCCCAGAACTCTGCAGGGCTGTAGGAGATGCCTTGAACTGCAAACTCCGAGCCCCAGCTGCAGACAGCAACAGCCTGAGCCTCCTTCAGCTGCAATTGTTATTTTATCTCCTAAAGTCTCATCAAGGTGATCACATTCCTGGTACTGTTAGTTCTAGTGGTTTACACATAAATGTGGGGTTTGGAGTGGGAGTTTTTTTTTGCAGTTGAGGAAATGTTGGAAGAAAAACTACTTTCATCCACTGACCAGCAACTCCACCATGCTTGCTTCTGTTTTTTCAGTGATACAGGATGACAAGTCCCATGTGTTTAAACAGCACTGGATTTCAAATGATAATGTATAGTCAACAGTTAACATTGTTTTTCTTTGGAGAAACAGAGTCTCTATAGGGTCACTCTGGTGTTATCACCGAGAATAAAGGCATCTGATACCTTTAGCCCGGCCCCAATGTAGATGCATTTGCAAGTTTACTTGACAAAAACCTGACCAAATAAAAACATCAGACCAAATTTAGTCTGTGAAACAGGTCCACAAAACCCATATAAAAGTGGAATTGTCTTGTTGTTTAGCAACAGCACCACAGATCCATTTATTTGCTTTCTTTTGATGCACTGCACTGTTGAGGAGCACAATAGATAGTGCTACAGCAGAGGGCAACAAAAATGGTGTTGGTACCATTGCCTCCAAACCAGGGTAGACTCAAGTTTGAAGAAAGAACAGCTGCACTGCAAGCTACAACCAAGTTTCAACCTTGTCTCACAAGGCAATGGTTGATGTTTCTAAGCTAGTTTTCTTTCTGCACTGCATTCCAGCACAAAGCTTCAACACATTGCATCTTCCTACCCCAAAATGGGACACACTCACCCCATTGTAACTGCAAGGCTAACCACAAGCTTGAGCTGTGAGGGAACTTGAATCTGGGGTTCCCATACCCCTGGCATATCTTTGCAGCTATTTTGGATGAACAGCCCCATTTTGCTCCCTCTTTTAATTTCAGACCAAAGACATTCTAAGACAGATCTATTGTCACAAAAGCTTTCCTTCATTCCATCAATATTTCCAAAGAAATCTCTTATCAGGGGTTCCCAACCACCTCCATTTGACTGTATGTACATTCTGACCAAGAAACAAGTCATACTGCTCTGCCTCACAGTATGTAATTTTAAACCAACTCCAAAACTTGTTTTAAAAATCCCCCAGATTTACATGGGTAAAAATGAGATCAAGTTGTGTCACGTGTTTCTTGGCTTGCTATGGTACAAATAACAGTGCAGTTATATCCTCTGCAACCCACACTGAGAGAGCATATGCTCCTAATGGTATCCTTCAGTGCTTTCCTATCAAGAACAATACTTCAGGACAGCCTAACCACTATCACATTTTCTTCAGAAGGATTTGTGTGTGTACTTAAAAATAGCAGCAGGGAGTGGAGACACTTTAGAAGGATGTACCAAAACCTATGTTAAGCCAAACCTCTGCTCAAGCACTTTCCACAGCTGGGATCAGGGAACATGCCAAACAACCAACCTTTGTCTTCCAAAAGGAAGAGTCACTGCTCCAGAGGTGAATAGGAGACACCTGTTTACTCACAAAGGTATGACAATGAAATCATAAGTCTCCACCAAAGTTTTGTACTATCTTAACCTATTTTTCAAAAGAATATATAAAGCTTTTAAGTGCTGTGACATATTTTTCTTCCTTTAGCAAGCCTGGCTATTTCTGCCTTATCAAGGCAGAATTTACTGTTTGATTTTTGATACACAGGTTAAATAGCAAAAAAATACCTTTTTATTACAAATCAGTTTCTCAGTGCATCCTTCTAAAGGAAATAATGGTGGATGTCTCTCATTTCTGCAGCTAGAAAACTATGTGGTTTCTTTTATGAGCTAAATGAAAGGAACATACAAAATAATCATTATGGATTTGTATGAAATTACTGGGTATGGAATGCAGTAAATCCCCAAACAAGATTTAACTATAGCTTGTAAGATATAATCATCAGGTAAAACTGCAGACTCTCCTTTTGTAAGATGCAGCAGAAACCTAATATTTTATCGGAAACCTTGATTTATGTTTAATAGCTCTGCTACCTACTAAAAAAAATCTTGTATTAGCAAATGGGTACAGATCCAGTCCATTAGCTTAGGACAACTGAAAAACTCAAGGGTTTTGTGAACTAATGCAATAAAATATCATTAAATACTGTAGTATGACAAGACAGACAGAAGGTTTGAGTTGAAAGTCAGGAGAAGTGTTTGAAATGAAGTAAAATGTACAATAGATATGTTTAGGTACATCTGGCTTACATTTGCAGTAGGTCGTCAGAGGACCTTAGTGTCTGTGATGTAAATGAATAACAGAGCCCTCAACAATTTAACTGTCATCAGTATAAATGCTTTAACTGGCACAGTAAAGCAAAGCTCTGGGCCTCTTTCTAAATCTCCATAAGCTCCTGGTCTGAATTATAAACTGGGGCTGCATTACCTGAAGATGAAAGCAGCCAGGTCAATTCACTTAAAACCAGAGAATAACCGCTGCAAAGCTGTGATGAGCAGCAAAGGAGCATGTGTGTGTGTGTGTGTGTGTTTATGTGTGGTTGTGTTTTTAATGTACAGTCACAGAGACAAGAGGAAAGTCTGACTGGGCAATGATTCCAAATTGAAACCCAGCAGTTTGGTGAGAAGGGAGGTAGCCACTTGATTTTCAACCTCTTGAAGCTCCCAGACTGTAAAGCTAAAGATAAGCCACCAGATATTAGATAAATATTAAGAAGAGGAAAACAACTGCAAGGAAAAAAGTGTTGCTTCTGTATCAGCTGCTCCAATCCCACTATTTGCAAACATTTCCCTATCAGGCAGCACTCTCCTGTTGAGGATGTCTGACTACACAAGCTCTGTCACTGACTTAAAGGGTTTTACTCAAATCCTCTCCCCCTCCTTAGGCACACTTCTTCCATCTTCTTTCAGCCTTCAGATCACCAGGTTAGGGAAGCAGGAATTATCTCCCCACGTGCCATAACACACATGACACCACCACCACAGATCCCACAATTCTCCATTTAACCAACAGCAGCCAGGTGAACTCCCCTCCACCTCTCTTGCTTACCTTTGACACTCATTTCAAAGCCACTGTTCCCACAAAAATGTCCAAAATCAAAGAGGGAGACCAAACAGAGTGTGAGATTCTCAAAGTACACAAAATCCAAGCAGGCTTCACTTCTTTGAAATTTTGTGAGTTAGATATACTGAATAGTTTATCTGGGCAAGTGAAGGCAACTATACTTAGGTGTGAAGGCAGATTGATCACATTTACTGTGATGTGGCCAAATTAGCATATTGTCACCATAACCTTCTGGGCTCAAGATGAAATTGTTTCCCTTCCCTCCAACAAACACATAGAATGTTCACTTTTATTATAAATTCCAAAAAAATTAATGGATTCCAACATGCATCATCAAATTTATATTTCCTCCTCCACAGAGTCCTACCCCTGTAAGTAATCCTTAAAATTCGTCATGAAGCTTTCAAAACAATTTATGCAAACAAACATCAAGCAGAGCTATTTGTATTGGCAGCACATTTCACTTAACAACCTACAACAAGGAACAGATGGTCTGAGCTCTGGAAACAGCTACAAAGAAAACAGTAGGAGCAAGTCCATCAGAAGCACTTTTTTCCCCCAATTTTGTGAAGATTACAGACTTGTTCTTGTTTATTTCTTTGATTAGGCTGTTATTTTATGTACTCATGAATCCTTCCCTTGCATTTCATGGAACAAATCCACCAGAAGCACATTCCCCAACTGTGTGTAGTTACAGAAGCACTGCTTTAAGAACTGAACTATCTGTTCCTCACTGATTCAGGGCTCTGTAAAGTGGCAGGGAAGAAAGCAAAACAACATGCAGATGTTGTACAAGGGACTGACAAATTTAAGGCAAACCCTCTCAGCAATTCATAGTTCTCTCTCCTTCTGCCCACCCTTTGGTCTCCAATATTAAAACAAACAAAGCAGATGATTCACACAGTCACCTCAATTACAGATCACTCAGTGCTCTTACTAGTCCTGTGCGGTATGACAGAGTCCCTCTTTCCCAAGGAGACCTTCATCTCGTGAAGATGAGTGCCAAGAGGCCCAGCCTGAGCAGGGTGCTGTGGCAGAGAAGCAGCAGGATGAGCAGTACCCACAGCACAAGGAGGCACAGCTGCTCAGAAGTTTGCTTTCTGCCCATGTCAGCATCAGAATACCCCTCAAGAAACAAGAGAGCCACAAGTGCTTGGTATGTTGTGGGAAGTGATCTAACAAATACAAGTAATAGTTACTCTGAAGTAAATTAGCAAGGAATAAAATGGAAATTAAGCAAAAATCACTCCAAAGACATTTGTTAATGGGAATATGTTTTCCTTGTATCAACACAAGTTAGAAAAAGTTCTTTCAGGAAATAAATACAATACTCACACATACCTATTAGAAAAGAAGAAAGTCTATCCCTGATCACAACAACCATAATTTCCTAATACTACCACCATCATTGAAGCCACTGTCAGCTCTATCCATGCTTTCTTCACAAGGATTCATATGAATTAATGAATAATAATAATAATGAATTAATCTACAAATACTCTTGTCCAGACCTGGATTTGATTTAATTTAATAAATAATAACTTTATGGACAGCAAACATGCTTGCATAGCTATCAGTCCACCAGCCAAAAGTACCCTCCTGCAGGGAAATTAGTATCCTAGAGCTATACAGGGATGAAAATGGACCATGATGTTAAAACGAAAAATAAACAAGGAATGAAGGACTTCTGACCAGAGACAATCATGACATCTTGAAATAACAAAAAAAAAAATCTTTCTCAAGGGCATTAACCAGGGTGGAGACAGAGGTCAGTATGGAAAGGTTTGGCTTTGAGAAGTGAAACCATGTTAAATTTCAGTGGAGCAAAAGCAAGGACAAAGCAGACCAAGCTGACAGCTTAATAGGACCTTTGAGCATGACAGTTAAATAAACTTTGTTCCACACAACACTATAATTTCATGTTTCATACTCCTGTTAGTGAAGCAATTTCATTGCAGGTTGACTACAAAGCTGTTTTCACTGGCCCCCTTGGCCATCTGTGATGGCCAATTCCTACGTACCAAACACGTCTTCTGCTGGACCACTGCACAGGCAAACAGCTAGAACACTCCTGAGGAACAAACCCAAAAACATCAGCACCACTTGCCTCCTTGTGTAACATCACAGATCCAACTTTTTTTGGGGGGGTGAAATACAGCTACTTGCTAAGGCAAAAGCCCAGGCAGACAACATATATCAACATATATTCAGAGCAGCTTTTCCCATTACTCATCTGGCAGCAGGAAGAAGAAAGCAAGCTCAAGCAGATGATAAACTAACAGTGCTGTTGAGCAAAAGGTGTTTCAGGGAAAACAGCTGGAGAAGAGTATCTGGACAAGCCTTCCTATACAGACATTCCTAAGTTCTACTCATAAAGAAAAAAGTAAAGAAAATGTATAAGCTGATTTTTCAGGACTTGAACTGTCTGACTGCAGTTTAAACCAATTTGAGACTAGGTGAAACTCTGAGTTCACCATCTGACCCTGCAACATGATACCCAAACTGAGCAAACAGTTTGAAGTTCACTTCAGATTTCTTCATTTTGAGGATTACGATGAAGCATTTCCTGAGATGTCACGCTTTAAACAGCTAATGGCATGTGACAACCAAGTGCTTTTACGTTTTACATCTAAAGTTGCAAACACTTGGCCTCTCCCCCAAGCAGAGAAATATGTAGCAGCCCCAAGAGCTTGAAATCTGGGGCCTCACCAGGGTCTTCTTTTACTTTAGCAGGCACTGGATGCAGCCAGGAGTTCTCTTACTGCAAGTGGAAAAATCTTCTTTACAAATGTCTCTCAGTGAGGGGGCAGGAGGGCTGCAGTGGGACCATGGCACTGGAGGGGGCAGGGAGACACTGACTGCCCACAGCACAGTCACACATCGACCTGGGCCACCCCACCTCCCAAAACAGCTGCTTTATGCCTTTGCCCCCTTTTATCCATAAGATGAACATGGAATGATACAAAAAGCACCCAGCAAATCACAAGGCAAAGCAGAATTTCAAAGGCACAAGTGGAAGTAGATGCTCAGACCCTCTGGTGACCTCCCCCAGGTGTGTCAGGATTTTGAAGTCAATGAAATAAAATGGCACCATCAGGCAAAAAGCTGTCATTTCACACAGGTTTTCCCAGCAACTCCACAGGTTGGAGGTCAGAAGGGCCACTGTGCTTTATGAAGCACAAACCTTTATGGATCAGAGTCGTCACTAGGGAAGGCTGCAAGTTCTGGAAGCATTGAAAAGCATATGTATGTCCTATTTATACACAGAAAAGTATAAAACTTCATTGACAGCCAGTGGAACTCTTGGTTCAGTTTAATCTCTATTTCAGTTTGCAAACTTGCCTGTTTGTACTGACTTGTACTTTGAAGTCAGCAATATAATTTGTGAACTACTGTAACCCCAAGAATCACACATAATTACTCCATCATACTAAGCAAGAGGCATCACAACACACACAAAGCACCAGGATCCAGCTGCTGACTAACCCATGCCCTGACACTGCTTCTGGGTTTTGCTAAGAACACCAGAGCCAAACTATTTTCAAGTAAAGTTTAAAAATTGGGATGCTTGCTATTAAGCTTCAAGTTTCCCTCTACTGTAGAAATGCTGCTTCAGCTGAATTTGGTGGAATTACAGGAGCTGATTAGGTTAACCACTCACTGTGTTTCCTGGAGGGCATCTGAGAGCATGCCCTGACCCAAATTATTTAATCTTGATCCAGATTTGAACCATTTAATTTTAAGCTCCACATATCTCCAAGAAACAAAAAAGGTAATACAAACTTCAGAGCAGTTTTTAAATTTGAGAGGTAGCAAGGCTCAGACCACAAACACAATTGCTCCCAGCCATCCAGGGCAGCAAGAAACAAAGCCTTGCTGCTCCTGCTCTGAGTGGAAAACTTTGCCAGAGGAGGTAGTGGAGGGAGGGGATGGGTCTGATGGCAGCTGGGCACAGGCTGGCTGTACTGCAGAGTGCTTTGGTGTCAGCCAAGCCTTGAGCTTCAGAACCCATGGGAAATTTCTGCCCAAAGGAGAGAAGGGTGAAGGAGCTGAGACAGACTCAGGAATCACTCCCAAGGTGTGCAAACTCACAGCCTGGCTCCTTTGTGCCCAGAAGAGGGACCAGAATGAGGGTCCTTGCCCTGTCCCATATTATTTATACCTAGTTAAATATAAAACTTGACTCTCCAAATTCAGCCATAAGCTCCAGCCTGGCCCCAAGACATTTCCCAATAAAAGCATCATTAAAAGAACACCAATTACTTTGGTTTGGGATGTTATTTGTCAGACAGAAGGCAGCCAGCCACACTGTGTCAATAATAATGAACTTATTAGCCTAGAAAGGATAAAATATTGATTGACTTGCTACTTGTTTACACCTTTCAACAGCTTGCTCAGTAACAGAATCGGATGAAAATACTTCGACCTTAGCAGGAAGGGATTTTTAAATAGCACAGGAAGAGTGCAAGAGCTTTCCTAAACTGCACAATGCAGCAGCTTGCAAAGCCATGTACTGCATCTCCTCAGGCATCAGTGAGATAGCAGAAGTCACAAAGCTGTGCTAGCAGACACCTCACACACCTCACCGGCCCGGGGGGGAAGCAACGATCATTAGGTCAGGCCAAACAGCCCTGCTCCTTAGCTGTTACCACAGGGATGCGTTCCCAGAGGTTTCAGATGTTTTTTCAACTTCTCAGCATCGTGCCGTATACATTTAGAACTTGATTTACCTCAAGTAAATCTTGAGTAGATTTACCTCAGTCCAGCCTCAGAGAGTTTGGCCCATATTCTACCAACAACACACAAGAAAACCCCAGCTAAAGTGTAACAGTGGGGACAGTACGAGCTCACCAACACTGCAGAAAAAGGCTGAATGGGATGCTACAGCACATCCCCAGCTAGCTTTGGACACCTCTTCCCCTCCAGCCCCAGACAGAGGGGTAACATTCACAACCTCTGGCTGAAGTCAGCAAGCAGGAGAGGGCTCACCTGGGCAGCAGCATCCCAGCTTCCCCTTCCTGACAGGATGCCAAAGTATCCCAAAACTGAGAACCTGTGCCTAGGCCCCCTCTGCTCCCATGCCATTGCAGGCTGCTTTTAATTATACCCAGGGCAGCACAGCATAAATCCTGAATATACTGAACTTATTTCAGTGAGGGACAGTAATTTTCAGTCTCTCCTCCACAGCCTCCAACCTCAGCTGAATGATTCTGAAAGAGCCATGTCCTGGTGAAGCAGCCAAGCCCTCTCCCATATACTCCTGACCTACAGATATGCTTAATATGTTAATTTTTGTTTTGCTTTCAGAACAAAACCTGCCTTTTAAATAAAATTTTAACAGATTCTAAACCAGAAACACTGCACTCCCCTGAGGCATTAAAAAATGCAAACTGAAGACTTCCCATGTGTCGGGGTTATTACTTATTTCCTTCTAAAAACAGAAGAAGTGTTGCAACAGTTGTAATGCTCCAGCTCACTAGGCCAAGAAGATGTTTTCTTTCTGCACACTCATTAACCATAGTGTGGAACTCAATAACTGTTCTAATTTCCTACCTTAAATGTTTTTCTTCCCCCCAGTTTTCATTTTATGCTTCACATTTACATAGGACTACACTCCACCACTTACCTTGAGAGTCTAGTTGCTGTCAAACACAATAAAAGGAAAGGAAAGTGTCTGGAATCACAGAAGCTTTAGTGTTGAAAATTTTAATTTAATTTCTAGAAATGAATTTAAGCACTCAAAGCTTTCTTTGTCAGCAACAGATGAGAAATTGATAGGCTTTGAAGGCAAGCAAATGTTTTTTTAGTCAAATCTCTCAAGTAAATATTTATGTTAGATATAATAACAGATGTTATTTCACACCACAAATTAAATACCAGCTAGTTATTAAAGCTGGTGCAATGCCATGAAACTCTTGGGCGCAGTTGCCCACAGTAGGTGCACTGTAATGAGGCTGAGCTCCAGGATGGTTCCTGAGCCTCAGCTCCAAACCCAGAGCCTCAGCCAAGCTGCTGCCATGGCCTCAAGAGTCCTTGGCTGAGCTCAGCACAAAGACAGGTTTGCTCTGTGGCACAGGGAGCAATTACCTAACCACGCCACATTGCTGCTGTTTTTGCAAAATGCTCTTGCCTCCGGGGCCAAAACACTGGTTTGTGTCTGGTTTGCAAGGACACAGCCTGTGAAAAAGAAAAGAGGGACCAGCATGGGAAAGGGAAGGAGCCTCTGGGTAGCCCAGCAGCTTGCCCAGCTCAGGGACTGGATTTCGTGTGCCCCTCAGTGGGGGACATGATCTGTGTGCGAGCACAATGGCTCTTTGAAGCCTTAAAGGTGCAAAAGACATAGCACATTAAATATAACTTCTTAGAACATACCAACACTTACACACCTGAGGCACAACAGAGACAGATCCTGCACTGTGCAAAACCATCCTGAATCCAGCCTGGACAAGTGAGACACCAACAGTGCAGCTACAGCAGCAAAGGCTCTCTGGAGTGTGGAGTTCAGCCTGGCTGGGGACCCAAGCCAGCTGACTATTGCCTCTGAAGAGCTACCTATCTATCTGAAGCCGTGGGAATCTTTCATTTGAGTTAAAAGTCTTTCCCAAGATACCCCTCTATTATTATGTTAATTAAGTTACATGTCAGTCACAGACTGGGTAACGTTACTGCCTATATGGTTAGGCTACCAGAATGTTCATTCCCTAAGGTTATATATCATTGTGCCTTCCTTCATTTTCCTCTTTGGTTGGTCACCCCCTCCCAGAGCAGAGAGAGGCTTTTGGGCATCGTCCGTATTTTCTTTTATTCCTTACCAAAGTGTTATTCTCATGGTGCCAACCATCATTCCCACTCTTATTTATTTATTTCTCTTATTTATTTTCTCACCACACTCTGCTCTGAAATCAGGGGACCCAAAAGGTTTGTTACAGCCACCCTCACTGTGACACTGGAGCAAACACTGCTCCGAGGGGCTCCAGCAGAGTTCCCCCAGCAGGGCCAGGCAGAATGGAGCTGCTCTGGAGCACAGGCACAGCACCAGCACACTGTGGGAGGTGATAGGGCAGGAGCAGATGGCAGTGCTACCTTTTTTCCCTCTAACTGTCTTATTTGGCTAATTGCACAGTCACTAGAAGGCTTCAAAGCATGCCAAAGAGTGGGGATAATGACACTTCATGGGTGAAAAGGCCTTTCATTTCTCTTTTTCCTCTAATAACCACTGATGACAAACCATTATCTTACCATCTTACTCTGCCTTGTTGTGTCTTAATGCACGTATTTAATAAGATTACTTAAGAGTGTAGCACAAGGGATGCCTAATAAGGCAAGAACATTAATTTTGAAAGTCCTACTTTATCTCTTATTAGTGCAATATTTTTGCCTGCTGGCTTGGCAGAGCATGAGGGCTGCAAACCAGCAGGGCTGGGAAGTGGGACTCCTTTACTCCACTCAGAGCTGCTTCACTGCATGCAATTACAACACTCTGTTTATACCATGGCTCTTTTGGATAAAGCACTTGTAAGTCATTCCAAAATGGCAGAAAAGAAAGGGAAAGTTTGGCTGCAATAGCCAAAGCAGCAGAGGGAAGGGATAAAGGAAATATTCTTGGAAATCTTTTGTGCCCATAGCACAATGCAAATACCCAGGCTGGTGAATGGAGCTGGGGCACATTTCCTAACTGGTGTGGTGGTACCCAGGTGGCCAGCAAGCCTGGAAACACACAGAGGCTGACAGCAAGCACTCAGCACAAAGCAACTCTTTGGCCCAAGTTTGTAGCTGCCCATGAACAATACCACTGAACTTAAAGATAACACCACATGCTCAAAATCAGGACAGATTTCAAACACAATAAGAGAGAATTACTATATCCACCCATCTTGTCCAAACTGGAGGGAGAGCAGCAGCCTTGCTGCACTTCCTGCTGCAAAGGATCATGAACCCCCAGCAGCAGAAACACTGCAGTGTACAGTCAAACAGACAAGTTATTTAAGCAAGCAATACTCACAATCCCCTCTCACTCCTGAAGTGCCATAGAGCTGGGAGAGTTTATCAGCAAGATGATGTAATTCCAAAAGTACATTAGATAACAGATTCCCATGGCGCAAAATAAGGCACGTTCTTACTATTGGCAGGCCATCATAATATTTTCCTCCCTTCATCAGGATAATAAAACAGAGTAAAGCTTCTCAAACACAAAATTAAGCCAAAATTCTAGCAAAAAGGGGATAGTATCAGGGCTGCATCTCACTATCTATCAATGAAGAATACAAGTGTACATTTTCAAAAGAAAGGCACATCCATAGTATGCTAAATACAATAAGTATTAATTAAATCATTATTAACAATCAAAATCTAATTTCTTTCTGTCACTTTCTGATATCTTAACTAAAGGCATATTTGCAATACTATTATAACGAGTTACAGTTCAAGCAATAGAGCTGCTTGCAATAATTCAGAAACATGTACACTTTCATATGAATATATCATGCCTAACTAATGAGATTGCTCATTTCATAACTTCAGTTCCATTTTTATTATTTCATAAAACTGGAAGTCCTTATCCATTTTATGAAAAACACCTTTGTGAAATTCATTAAATAAGCATAAAAAATTCATTAAACAAGTGAATTGCATTCATGGCTGCTTTGATGCAAATGCCCTTTAAGCAATGTAAAACTCCATATTGATTTAACCTTTCATGTTCTGATATTTCCATGTGGAGATATATATATAAATATATATATAAAAATCTTTATTCAAGGAATGAAATTAAGTGCTGATCCCTTGATCTCCAGCCAGGGTGAGGTAGATTGGTCAATTTAAATAGTCATTGCTGATCAGCAAACAGCTGAGTTTGTATTAAAACATAGCACTAGTATTTCTGTATGTCTTTGCTGGCAAATAAATACACATATAATATATTGGGCCAAATCAATACGATGCCTGAAATTTCCTCTGTAGCAGAAAGTAAAACCTATATTGGCTAAGTCCTGTGGGACTAGTTATAACAAGCTCATGCTGGTGAGGCAAAGGTAGATGAGCTGAGTACCTGGTGAGCTGCTCGTTCTCATTGCCACTGGAAGCTGCTGCAAACTGCAGCCGGCAAGGCCAGGTCTGTCTGAACCTGACTTGGGGCAGGTGACACATGGGGGAGCTGCCAAACTGAGGCAGCAACTCCATTTTCTTGGGGTCACTGTGTCCCCTCAGTGTTTTCAAAAGTCACTTGTCTCACTAACTTTAAACTCCACTAAAACCACTTTTCACAGTACTTAAGGCAGTGTGAAGAGTGGAAGAAATCACTAATCCCTTATCCAAGAGCCATTCTCTTCTCAGTGCTTCTAATGCATCAGACAACAGAGAGGATAACATGAGGAGGATGCACCTGCAACAAATACATCTGCTACTGAAGATGTGCATCTGATTAGACTCAGAATTGTCATGGAATAAGGTACTTTTACTCCTCCGGTCATCCAAAAACTCCTGCTAATGAGAAGCAATTATTTCCTCAAAAGACTTATGGTAGTCTAACTGCAGCAACCTATGAGATATCCAGTGCATTCCAAAACAAGCACACAGAGCAGAGGCTCATGCTGGATCTCAGCAGTGCGAGGCACTGACATCTCACCCCACCACAAACCCGTTCTGGCAAGTGCTGAGTTGGAGGGCACCGTGCAAACCTGCCCCCAAGGCTTTCCACAGCCCCAGGAGGGCACTGCCTGCAGCAGGATTCCAAAATCCTCCGCGCTGAGCCAGACCTGAGGTGTGACGGTGGGAGGTGAGCAGGCCCATGCGCTGCTGGGCTGTTCCTTTCTGCTGTGCTTCGTATCCACGAGTTTCAATGAAGGGAATTTAATCAAACAGTGCTTACATGAAGGGGAGGGAATCCTTACAGCTTCTCAAGGTCCACATTTCAATGATGCCACTCCTGAACCACCACCTACAGCCCTTCCATGCCTTATTTTCCTTCCCAGGTGCCTCTCCTGCACACTCCCTTTTCCTTCAGCTCATTTTTCTCCAGCAAACTGAGCCAGAAACAACCCCTATTTCCATTTCTAACCATTTAAATTATAAACAATAATTTTTACACACCAAAACAGGTCTTTAATTCTCATATTTTCTTCCAAAGTACACCCAGACATCCTTATTCTCAGTAAGTTGAGCCAAACAAAACAAATCAAGTCACTAAGCCAAGCTTTCCAGGAGTTAAAAATAAGCCCCAGAGTATTAAAATAAACTTTAAAAAGAACAAAAAAAAAATTCAGAAAACATTTTTAAAGTCTCATCATTTTTAAAACTTCCTAATTCTTAACCAATGTCCCAGAACCTGCTGTTTCAAAAAGAAAAGAAAGCTATGGCTTTTTTTTCCCCAAAGAAAAAAGAAATCACATTGAAAATGAGCTTTGTAATAAAGGAGTTTCAGCCTTAAATCACAGAATTGCATAAGCCAGCACAGCATAAAGCTCCTTCCACTTCTATCATCATAACAGTGAGCAAAAACGAGATGAAAACATCCTCACTTCCCACTTTTGTACTTCCCGACCCTCCGACACTCACTGATCCTCAGCTGGCTTCCTCTGCCCCAAAGGGCATCTGCCACTGAACAAGCCCAAAATAGTATTTGAAGCCATTTAACTTAATAATTATTAGGTTTTAGTTCAGACCTCCCCTGACACCATCGGCCAACAACAAGGCCTCCAGGTACCCGGCAGATTTTTAAGCAACAACAAGACTTACAAGGGCACATTTCCACCTGCAGCAAGATTTAAAAGTGGCTTTGTAATAATTAAAAGAAAAAAAAAAAAATGGGGGATAAAAACCTTGGGAGCTTTTTTTGCAATTACTAATTTAACAGACAAACTATGTTTTATTGATAGTTCCAATAGTAAATTTGCCTTCCATACATACTGCTGCTGATGCCTAAAATAAGATGTGCAAGAGGAGAATTTTGTGCCTAAGGCTTTTTCAGGATGATACACAATAATTCAAGCAAGAGCTCTTCAGCAGAGCCCCACTCTGCAAGGGCTGCCCCTTGCCTTTCTGGCTCAGAAAAGGAGCTCAGCATTTCTGCACACGTGCTGCCATCAGCCTCCCCACTCAGGCAGGCACAAAGTCACACACGTGTCAGTCCTGCGGGTTTAGTCAGAAACTAGATTTTAATTGAAGAAAATAATTGGTCTGACAGGACCATGACTTTTAAAATTTGACTGTCTGCATGCTATTGGAAATAGAGGTATTGATAATGGAGGGCCTATAGCACAAACAACTTACTCAATCTGGAGCAAGATGAATTGGGAGGGATATAAAGTACTTCCGCATATTTTGGGAAAAAATATTATCCTTAAATTTTGCAGGCGAATGAGGAGATCTAAAGTGCCTCGAGGTCAGTGTGACAATTCCAGCTGAAAGTCTGCCCAGGAGCTTGCAAGACCTCTGCCTTGTGCAATCACCGTGCTGAAATATCACACCTTGGTCAGATGTTGCCAGAGATGCCAGCAGTTCTCCCTCCTCACACACACAACTCAACCCAAGTGCTCAGTCCCAGCTCTGCTGTCCTTGGAGAAGTTATTGCAGCTGCAAATAACCAGGCTGCTGTTAATCTGCAAGCGGGGCTTTCTGCAGCCTTTCCCTCGCATTTAAATCAGTTTCACTTGAGAAAAAAAAAATCTGTTTGTTTTAGCTAGGCTAACTAATCAGTGATGTGTTTGGCTGGAAACCTGTTATGTTTTGCTACTTTATCATGTCGCTATTTTCATGTTCAAAAGCTAGTTAAATTATTTACGCTACACTTCATATATTGTGTACAACACTTGCCTTGACATGAACAGCAGCAACTGCAAAGCCAGTTTCCTTGAGCCAATGCTCCAGGATAACAGAGTGCTGTGCTTTGCAGGGAATGACCCATTCAGAGCCTCAACTCTCACCCTTCCCCCAACAAAAAAAAAAAAAAAACAAAACAAAAAAACAAACAAACAAAAAAAAACCAAACCAACCAACCAAGAGCCACATAGACATGAATTGGCTTCAAAGTCTCAAACAGCAATGTTAATTTAATTCTGGAGAATATTACTAAACACAGAGTATAAAAGGAATAAGCTGAGCATTAGCTCAGTGCAAAAGCCTACCTACATCTAAAATTCACTGTGAATGATAAATTGCTTTCAGCCAATAACACCCAACATTATTTTAAAATGTATATTATAGAACATGTACATCAAGAGGCTCTGTGAATATTTTATTATACCATCCCAATCATTTAGACTGTGTGATATACATCTCATTGTAGTTTGCACTTCCTTTTAAGGTACAGTTTGATTTCCTCCCTGTCTTTTTATTTATTTAAATCACAACTGAGTTGAATTATCATTCCTTTGCTCATCAGCAACCAAATTGGGCAGAGTTAAGAAACCCTGAAAACTTGGGAAGTATTCCTGTGGTCAGAAAACCCAACCTCCTCAGGTATCTCAGAAGCCTGAAATCACACTCCAGTGACCAAGGGAGCACACCCTCCCCCAGCCCTGCTGTTTTGAAGTATCACCCAGCAGCATTTAAGGAAAACACACAACTTTATGAAATGTGGGTGCTGCAACACAATGGGGCTCCTGCAGCTCTGTTGCTGCAAAAGCCAACACCTATTTTTCTGAGATCCACTATGGACACTCTGGCACAGAGCAAGACACTTCTGATGCTTTCACCTGGCAGGAAACCAGCAGCCACCTCTGAAAACTGGAGTGTGGATTTTCAGTGCCACTTCACTTTCCACAACACTCCAGCTGGCTCTGGCAATCCCCCACTAAAGCCAGGGCTGCACACAGCAACACGGGCAAGCAACAGCACACACACTCCAGGGTAATGGAGCAATGGCCAGCTCCAGCAGATCCAGTGGTGCCTTCCTGGGATGCCAGCAGAAAATACCGTGGTGCTGTACAGGCACAATGCAACACAGCTTGTGCCTAAGGAGGTCACAGCTCCACTTCCCTCCTCTGTATTTTGGTATATGGAAAACAATAACTTGAACATGAAGCAGAACAGGGGTGACAGGCTGAGGAAGGAGACTATAAACAAAGTCTTTTGGCATAATATTACTACACTTTCCATATTGATCAGTAAGCTCACAAGCTGCTAAGTGCCTTCCTGTATATTATTATTAAAATTCAGTTAAGAGGCATTTTACTGAATCAGGTCAGGGCTGAGTGATCCCCCCCAAAGTTCAAGCCTTGATATTGCACAGGTCTTGTGAATTGAGTCATAGATATCATGAAACATTACAAGTCAAATCAATATTTTATAGCCTTTGCACAGACCATGAGTCTGAAACTCTATCAGCATGGTGTTCTGAACAGAAGGATTTGCAGGAGCTAAAATAATTTACACTAATAAGGCACTGACCCATGCAGTCCTTAATGATCATTTAGCTTTGGTAATACATCTAACCACTATTGAGCTGCTTGGGAGTTGTGGGTTTTTTCAGCAGGAAGCTCCTACATCAGATTAAGGACACAGGCAGTAACCCAACCACAAAGCTCAGTTTTGTTTCATGTAAATTCATTCCTATTATATAAACTGCCAAATTAAGAAATGAGGTATTTAAAACAAAGAGGTTAAAACACAGCCACAAAGACACAAACAAACATCATAGAAATCCTTAATTCCATTTCTTGCCTTGTTTGCTTATTGAAGTGCCATATGTTTCTGCAAGTGCTATGAAAATATCATAAGATCATAATTATAAGGTTTGTTGAATTATAGAGTAAAGAAGCCACTTATTTACATTTAAATATGAACAGTGGTAATTGAAATGTCACATGCTTCTCTGTTCTTGACTCCAGAAAAATATTTATCTACCAACAGCTTGATGTGCTTTCAACAATGGTCTGGATTCATGAAAGGGATTTTTACTCACATCACTCTCCACTTTTATTCATTTCTCCCTTATGATTCACAAACTCAAATGGGGGCTCCTGAAGTCTGCAGACACTGAGGTAGCCATGAAGACATTGTGATGTAAACAGGTACCAAGGATTGTTACTAAGTTGGTGTTCCATAATTCTTTGACCTGTCAATATGTGAATCCCTGCAATAGCTTTAGGAATTCAATTTTTAAATTGACCTCATTGAACTGATGCAAAAAAACAACTGCAGATGTACTTAAACTGATTAGCTCTTGTTAAAGTCCAATAGCGAGCACATCCAAGTCAAGCTGATGTTTAGCACACACAGAGAGGGTTACAAGATTAAAACCGCAACACTTGAACTCAGTGAGGGCACTGGACACATTCTACTGTGCCAAACTAACCTATGAGACCTAAAGCTTGACCCTTCTTACAACACTACCAGTGTCAGCAGAAATAGGTTGAATTCTTCTAAGCAAGCTGAGAAGAAGAGCAAAGGCCCAAACCACAGGAAAGTAATTCACTATGAAGAGCACATCACTCAGACCACACAGCAGAGAGCAGCCAGCCCTGGGGAGGCAGAAGCCAACACTGTCAAGTATTTTTATTTTTGTTACATATATGAGAAACTATTCTCATCATGCAAGGACTGAAGTTTGGGTCATTCTTTTGCTGGTCTTTCTCCAAGAGGGCTCTTTCACTGCACAGCCTGAGAAGCCCAGAGATTTTACCAGCTCTGTTTAACAGCCACACTCTCTACCCCCAAGTTAATGGTAATGGCTTTCCGTTAACAGGAGCAGTTTTAGGCTAATGCTAAACCAATGAATCCAAGTCACCTGCTCTGGTTCCCTCCACCTGTCTCAAAACACTCCTTGTTTTCTAGTTTAATAATTAAATGTACCAGCATCTTTCTTGAAGACTCTGAAAACAAACAAGGCTGACTGGAGTTTAGTGAGGGCAGGTAACATTTGCAGGGAAGCACTCAGAAGATGAGAAAAAAAACAGATCTGGGGGCAGTCACAACTTGTATCAAACACTAACAAAACTCTTCAACATCATCAAAAACCAGTAGAGCCTGCACTTCTGGGGCTCCAGGAACACTGTAGAACTGGGCATTAGTGACCAAGTCTGGCTTATGAAGGATACTGGGGTTTAAGTTTCCTGTATTTCCTTGATGTCAAAGATCTGCCAGATGTCTCTCACTGCTCCCCTCATTCTCTAAGCTCCAATAAAACAACTGCACTTCATCATTTTGCCACACAAGGTAGGCTCAAAGGACAAATATGGGGCAAATCAATGGCAAAAAGGAGTACAAGCGCAGACTACACTGATGCTATCTTAAAAAAAAACCAACATCCTTGGGCAGAGCAAAAACATTCTTCCCACACCAGTTTGAACCATTCCCTGTGGAATTCACTCACTATGTCTACAAACAATATGGGTTTTTACTAGCTTTGAACACTGCTTCTACACATGTATCTATTAATGCTAGAGATTGATTGTGTACTGATGTACATGTAGCCATTCATAAAGGAATTAATCTGACACTAAACACATAACATTATTCATGTTATTTTCTTTCTGTGATTTTTTTTTCAAATGTTGAACTTCACTTGCTACTGTCCAGAGTTTATTTGGAACACATGACCAAATCAAAGGCATGGAGATGACAAAAGGCAGCCACTGCAGTCATGGTGCTACCCAGCCCCAAACTGGAACCTGGCAGAGCAACACACACAGCCCTATACACCAGTTGTCTGCAAACAGGAGCCACGTGGCCAGAGAGGTGGGGGCAGATGGAATGAGGCTGTTTCCCACATGTGCCCACAGCTGCAATGCCCAGGACCCTTTCCAGGCCACTCTGCAGCCCTGCCTGCTCCATCCCTGCCCAGCACAGCACACGAGGGAGGCAATCAGCAACTTCCACAGCCAGACCCCATAAAAGGCTACCACCTGAAGGGGGATGGATTAATATTTAGGCTCAACAGAAGAGTACAGGCAAAATAATCTACAGGGAAATATTTTTACTGACTGATAAAAGACACAGAAAGTAATGAGGACAAGCAAGCCAAGCAAGGACCTCATAATAAGGCAATTCCAACACTGCTGACTGCCCACTGCACATTTGCTTAGGCTTTTGCTAGCTCTGCATAATCAAAGAGGCACTGAGAGCTGATGCATGAGGAACAAACCAAGCAGAGGAACAAGTCTTTGTCCATCTTTTAGGGTTCAGCCTTTGGGAGCCTGTGCTGTGACCTGCAATTGAAACTTTGGAGAAGCAGCACCTCTCATGTCACCCCACTGCCCCCAGCCAGGTGCCCAGGCAGACCCACCACTCACTGCATCAGTATTTGGTACAACTAGTTCACCTTTCACTCCCAACAGCAGCCAGAGAAAGAAAGATATACAAATATCTCCTCCACCACTACCACCAGTACAGATCTCTGGCGCTAAACCCAGCCACTTAAAGACCACCTCAAATTTTATAAAGATGAGAAGACAAAACAAAACACAAAATAGCCGTGGAAGCTAGGAATGGAAACTGTAGCACTGCCTGGGTAGACATTCAAACATCGCACAACATCATAATAAACTCTTCCTTGAAAATAATAAACACTGCAGATCCCTATTCCATCTTTGTTACATTTTAGTATTCTTTGCTTCATTGCCCATTTACAAATCATGAAGAATTCATAGATGAATAATGGACTGAGAATAATATCCATGTATGTATCTATATATAAAAACATAAAACCCAGCAAAAGCCAAGAAGAGGATAAGCTCTTCCTAGGCACAGTAAATTAAAGACTAAAGCAATAAAATTAAAATTAAAAAATCAAACCAGTGTTGCTAAGTGTAAGCTTTCCAGTAGCTCTGATGGGCAATCATTATTCTGTTCCACAATAAAGCATGTCATTTCATTGTCTATAGTTCTTCCCCACAATATATAAATGAATTATTTTCTGGAGGTTTCCCCATTGTCTCAAGAGAATTTACAACACATTAAATTTAGCTCCTGTGTCTCCTTTGAGATGATATGTGACTCCAGCTGCAGGCTGCTGTGTGCCTGGCCCAAGGACAGAGGTAGCTCTCAGGACACCCCCTCCCCTCCTTGCAGCCCTCCCTCCCCACACGCAGGAAGGCTCTGGGGAAGCGCTGCCTGTCCCAGGGTGTCTCCAGAGCCAGCACGAGTGCAGCTGAAGACACGAGCACTGTGGGGACACCACCACACTTCTCAGCAGCCTTGGGCAGTCCCACTCCTGTAGCCCAGTGCCTCATGTTCCTCCTGCCTGCCACTCTTCATCCCAAACCACAGCCCAGCTCCTGTCTCCTGCTCCACGTGTAATAAATCTACTCAACAAAGACTCACACGCGTGGTTCTTCCCTGTCAGAAAGGGGAGCTGCAAACAGTCTCACCCCGAGCAATCTCCAGTTAAACTGTGGGGAAGCTCTCAGCCCCACCTGAGGCTGCAATCACCCACATCACAGCAGCACCTTGACATCATTTATGAAATCCACATTATTTATAATACAAGATGATTCCTTCAAAGCATATATCTGAGGTTTTTACCCAACTAAGGGACTGGTCACTGACTCTCCTCCTTCAGTCCTTTCCTTTTCTTCCATTTACAGGACATTTGAAGTGACAATCCCTACCTGAAAGATGGGTACAACCATGGAACACAAATTCTGTTTTCAAAAGTAAAGTAGGCCTCTGCCACACAAGCTGAATGGACTTCCAGCAAATCTCATGCCCTTAAATCACTCACGGAATGAAGTCATGCCCACAACTGACTTCCTGAAAAATTTTATCCACAGCTTAGTTTTAACCTTTTATTTTTATTTTTTTTTTAAAAAAAAAGAACTTTGTTATCTTTATTTTAAAAATTTCATTACTGATTATTACTTCCTAGTAGAAATAATAGCACCTTCCCATTCTGAAAGTCTATCAGTGAAAACATATACCCTTTTATGAGTTAAACTGTTCAGAATGACTTTTAAACAATTACTCAACTCCTCTGAAATTTTTTTCAAGGGATTGAAGGCCTTTCCTGTATCAAATTATCTGGATTTCTAATGGATTATGCATTTTTCAAAAACTCACTCATTACAGATTAAAGAGAGAAAGGGAAGTTAGAAAGGATACAATAGAAAAAAAAAGATCAGTAAAGAAAAATATTTTAAATATTAATGACCAAGGGGGAAATGGAAACACATTAAAAGCAAATGTGAGAGCTTTTAAATATGTTATTAAAATTGATTTATAAATGAGACTCTTCTTTAACCACGTGCTTTAGCCTTCACTACTTATTTCCTTCTGCTATCTCTCCAAGCATTGGTGTCACCACTCAAAACTTACGGCATTAAGGAAAGATACCCAGACAATATTTAGGCTGGCAACAACAATGGGCGGCTCAAACTGGAAGACATCATTCTGTTAGGAATCTCAGAATGAGAGGTGAAATTGGGTACTTGCAGAACATCTGTTCCAGGTGAGGCTGGGATGCAGGAGGGGCTGCCTGCTCACCTCCCTGCAGCCCAGAGCCGCCCCACGGGCACTGGGCAGGCACTCAGGAGCAAGGAGGGACCGGTCAGTGCACAAATGCAGACACCAATAATTTACAAAGACAGAAAAAAGGCATTTGCCATTTCTGATCCCCTTCTCCCTCTGCACAGAAACGCTACCAATCGCCCGCATGGCTGCGCTCCGGCCCCAGACGGGCTCCGAGGGCTGATCTGCACACAGGGCAAACCAAATCAGCATTTCCACGGAAATGTGTCTGCAGGACGATGCTGAAGGACTGGAGAAGCCTGTCCTGTGCAGCCTGGGTGTGAACCCACACGCAACATACAGCATGCTGCAAGCCTTTCCTTCCTTCCTTCCTTCTGCACCAGATCCCAAATTCATGTAAATTACCCCAGGAGCCTGCATTTTCAGGATGTATCTTCTGGAGTTTTTAAGCTTTGGAAAAGTTCCAGTAATGCCCCACAGGGCCAGGACAGCTGACTGCAGATCACTGCTGCTGGCACATCAGAGCCCAAGCCATTGCAGCTTTCAGAGGTGCACAGGGTGCACCACACCACCAGCAGTGAGCAGCATCTGAAGCCATGTGACTCCTTGGTCACGTTTTTATTACAGGACAAAGCAGCAGAATGTGCATTGCCAAAATAGCCTGATTAACATAACCAAAATTGTGGGAATTATCCTTGAAAAGAACAAATTTTGTGCATGGATTTGTGTAAATGGACAGTATAAAACTGCATGAAATAGTATATGTTTAACAAATTAGATACTATTTATTTAACTTAATTTAAATATGAAAAATGTTTTATCTTAAAGCTGCTATCATAAACCACCAAAACGTAGACGAAGACTAAAAACAGAAATATAAAACATCATTGAGAACTACAGATCTTGTACGTTGGATTTTGTGGTGAGAATGGTCCACAAAATTCATTCTGCATGTCCTCATAAGATCCATTTTTTATAGCAGGTTATGAATCATCACATGATATCTTTAAATGGATGATCAATACTATATTTTCCCATAAAACGTTTGGTTTGAAATCCGATTTTAAGTGCATTAGAGTTTTTGTGCACTGAATTAGTGAGTGTCATAATAAATTGTCATCAAATACGAAAGAAATATAGCTTAGATTAATTGCCATATTTATTTATGAGTCTGTAAAATACATTGTGAAAGTCCTGGCACATTTTTGGGATACCAGTTTGAACTTTCAAGCAAGTTAAAAGCATTAAACGAGACTGGAAGTAGATTTATTATTGGAATGTTTTTAATTGCAGTTTCAACCAGACACAGGTATTAGAATGGCTGTGCCCTTAATGGCCATCTCATGTGTTTTTTCTTTAAAAATTATATACTTTCTATATTTTTATTGATTTCATAAGATTTATTATAGATTAGTGCTGCTTGTGTGTGAAATTGCAAGTGGTCTCAGCTTCCCCAGAGTAGAGAGCTGCAGATGGGCCATTGCTGGAGCCACTCCTCCCCAGCACCCACAGCTCCCAGCACAGCCTGAAATACTGCTGAAAGACCTGAGAAAAACCTGCATTTTACCTGAAGGAGACTGGCAGAAGAGTCCTCAGTGAACTACCTAGAGGGTGCTGTCTTGCACTCATTTCTACAAATGCAAAATGGAGCTAATTCAGACAGGGTTTGGAGGGAGAGTCCCGCTGAGCCTTTCTTCACTCAGATCTTAACTAATGAAGAGGCTCAAGACCAGCAGATTTGATGGGACTGAGTTGGGTCAAGTATTTTTCTGGGTTTGGAATGAGTTACAAGCTCTCTATGTTTCTAATGTACAACAAACACAACTGGGGTTTTGTAAATTACAAATGAAAGTAAATAAGGTAGCTTCTGATATTCACTTTTGAGTTCTGATATTCACATTTAATTGTGCACAGAAATTGGTGAAGAACACCAGCTTCTTGGAAGAGAAAGCACAGTTGCATGTAGGCAGCATACTAATTTTAAAATAAACCCTGGAAATTACAGCAAGGCAGAGTAGACAATGGAATAAAACTGCCATTCACTGCCACAGAAGAAAACTGACAAACTATACCTAAGGTGATGTTAAATTAAAACCCTCCAGTTTAGCAGCCACGTGACTCCTTCACACCAACTGCACATGAGCTGATGCACAAAAGCATGTGAACCCTGCTCATGATGTGTCAGACCAAGAATCACTTCATCATAAAAAAAAAATTAAAATTATTTATATTGATTTTACTGGAAACTGACTTCACAGAGGGATCAGACTGAATGAGAGCTGCCCTAAGTCTCCCGGCATAAATTAACCCACATCTCAGGAAAACACGTTCTCAGAGGTGAAGGTCTCACAGTTTTGTGTAGATGTATCTTCACCAATTGAATCCATACTTTATAGAATAATCTACAGATAACCTAAAGAAAGCCAGTACAGAAGAGCTCAACTACCCTGATGAAGAGCACTCTTACAAAAGAAGTGTTTTCTCATCAGCAAAGCATGTTTTCACAAGTTGGGGTGATCACAAGTTAGTGATGACCTAGATATAAGGAAAATGCCACCTCAGAGCCTGAGAAAGAGTCATGTCCAGCTTCCACTCACTTGGCTGCTGCTGGGCATGGGATGGCTCAGAATAAAGCCCTGGGTCCAACCATCCTCCAGCTCCAGTAACACTCAAGCCCAACTGTCAATTTTACAGCCATATCCTAAAACTTAATCACAGCAAACACAGTGATGATCTGAGATTCAGCAAACCCATCGATCATCATGTAAGTGATGCTGGGAGCCAAGTGGAGCTGCCAGTCCTTGGGGAAGAGGCAGGAGGGAGAGGTGGCAGGGGGAGGCCACTGTGGAGGACTGTTAGGAAGCAGCAGCTCACTGTCACACAAAGGAACCCACGCAGACATGGTGCTTAGAGATCCCCATGAACATTATTACATTTGTCTGTCTCTTACTTAATTTCCAAATGATGTCTTAAATTGCTCTCATTTATCCATCCATCCATCTCAATAAGAGGGTTTGGAGAAGCAAAGCAAAGGCCCAGCCATGTATTTCTTTCATGTTGCACGTACTAAACCAGAGCAAAATTGTGTAGCTTCTTAGACTAACGAGCCCACATACATAAGTCTCCAGAAATTCACTGACAACTTTTTGGATGTCCCCTTTCAGAAGACAAGTATCCAAAGGCAAATTTATTCCCAGTGTATTTCAAATGCAACAAAAACAAAATGCTACTTTCAGGTTTAGCCTTCAGTTGACAAGGTACCACCCATAACCTTGGCAATACCTCACCCCCTAAATCTTGTCCCACACTTCACTGTGCCAGTCCTCCCCTCTCTCCTGAAGACAGTTCTTCCTATTTTCTGCTTGTATGTTATACAACCAAAATGTTTTATCTTCCACAAGATATTAATCTTTATATTGTCCTCATTTATTTAATCTTTATATTGCCTCTCATGCAGAAATGAGTCTTGAAAATAGCCACTGAGATAAGGACAGTAACCAGCAAGCTTCACAATAAACCATCATATACACTATTTTAGTTTGTCAAAACAATTAGTGTTCATTTTGGCTTTATTCAGTTAAATCTGCAGTGACTGATCAGTATAAATTATGTATTAGGCTGCCCAGCTGTACTTGTTTATTCATGCATGGACTTGAAGAATTTTCATTTTCTCAGTACAAAAAAAGCAACAGCCAAAAAATCCCCCTGTATTCTAAAATATAAAGACACTTTCTTCTCAACCACTTTTCTGCTACATGTTTTTGAAGCTGCTTTCTTCTTCCCCTGCTTTTTTCAATTAACCTATTATTTCGTTTGCAGTTATCGGCAGCTGCATTTGCATCAGTAGGAAGCACAGACTGTTACTCTCACCCCTTGCAATTACCTCCTGAGCAAAGCAATATCAGAGCTAAACCAAATGATGTTGATTCTAAAAGCATCAAAAATCGCATTGTTGGCTGCATTTGAACTCCTGCCTCGCTTCAAGAAGAACTGCTTGCAGAAATGTTTACAGTTAAGCCTCACAGTCCTCTCTTTCAAGAACAAAAGTTTGCGAATCAAGAGAGATCATTTTCTGGTTTTGCTCGTGTTTGTAGTCACACACTCCTCGCCAGGATGACTGGGTGAGGGGAATACATGTCGTGGGGGTGGGTGGGATGATATGCCTGCATGCAAGGAGAGAGATGACACAGATTTAGAGAAAGAAAGATCTGCAGTGACCACGTACAGCATCAGTTGCGCTTCTCCAAGACACGGTGTATGCGCAGAATGGCAATTGGGCTGTTGAAGCTGATTTCCTGAAATGAGAAAAACAGCAAATTGCACACTCCAACCCAAAGCTACCCTCTAACAAGCCGGGTTCAAGAACTTGTTAACAGAAGGTTTATGCCAATATTTACAAATCACAGAAAGATGTTTTGGCAGCTTTGACATGCAGAGTATAGTTGCTCAGTGACAGACAGGCAGAGTGAATGGTGGCAGTGCTCAGAACACAAAGAGACAGAGTTTGTGTCCTCCAAAAGAGCTGGGGAGCACAGCAGAACTTGTGTTTGTTAACAGGAGTGCCATTCATTCTCCCAGGTTGTAAGGGCAATTAAAGGGGTCGTCTGGATGGCTCTCGAACACGTCTAGAAAAAAGTATGTTGCTGAAACATCTTTGTAGGGCAGGGTGCTGTAAGTGGAGAGAGCTGGATTGGGAAAGGCCACCCTCCAAAGCTTAGCTCAGCTAGAACGTTCCTGACAGGTAACAAAATTGCTTTCACGTTGATTGTGCATGATAACGATTGGGAAGCTCAGTGTTTGCATTGATCTGCTTTATCTCCGTTATAAAAATGCTTTTTTGCACAGTGAATTCTGCCCCAGTTTTGGTGGTCGCTGTGCTTGTCACTTCAGCAAGGAGGACAAGAGCCCTGCATGCAACTTGCCAGTACAAACACACTGCCAGTGACAGCTCCTTTGGGCTCTGAGCCGCGGGCAGGATGAGCACACAGCCACTCTTGTTGTTTCTTTCATCAAATAACATACCAAGTTGTCTGGTGAAAAGACTAAATTTTGCTGAATTAAGTGCTTTAGAACAAGTGGTTTTATTACTCCATAATTAGCATAATTTTCCCCATAGGGATTCTTGCAATTAAATAATTAGCAGTAACGTTACCCAAAGGTGTTCTTTAATGAATTTTAAGTTATTGCCCCTGTTAACGACAATTGACAGGCCTCGGGTTTACAGCGCTCCGTCTCGCCAGGCTGCGGCCGACATAGAGGGCTGTGAGAGCCGGCCCCGAGCTCCGGGCCCCTCGGCTCACCCCGGCGGGGCGGACGCGGTTTGGGCGGCCCGCTCCCCTCGCGTGGCTCCGGCCCGGGGGCAGCGGCCGTGCAAGCTGCGGCCCCGACGGCGCGGGCAGCCCGCGGAGCGTCCGTGCGGGTCCGCGGAGCGCCCCGCGAGCGCGCAGCCCCGGCAAGGGCTGCCCGGGCCGCGCACCGCGCTACCTGCTGGCGGAGCGCCGCCCGCAAGGGCAGGGCAGGGCAGGGCAGGGCAGGGCAGGGCCCGCCCGGCTTGGGGTGCGCAGGGGAGCGGCCCCCGGGCCGGGCCGGGCCGGGCCGGGCCGGCGCGCATCGCTCGCGGATCGGCAGCGCCACCCGTCGGGGAGCGGAGCGGCGGCGGAGCGGCTCCGGC